>NC_069713.1:27168928-27368928 GCF_027358585.1 Pangasianodon hypophthalmus
CTGCCCAGGGAGTGTTTTACACACACACACACACACACATACAGACACTACATTAAATACCTGCCCAGTGAGTGTTTTTTACACATACACACACACACTGCTTTAAATACCTGCCCAGTGAATGTTTTACACACACACATACACACTGCTTTAAATAACTGCCCAGTGAGTGTTTTACACACACACACACACACAGACTGCTTTAAACACCTGCCCAGTGATTTTTTATTTTTCCATGCAACCACACACCCACATACACACACACACAAACACACACTGCTTTAAACACCTGCCAGTGAGTTTTTTACACACACACACACACACTGCTTTAAATACCTGTCCAGTGAATGTTTTTGTTTTTGTCCAGTGAATGTTAGTGTTTTACACACACACACAGACACACACACACACACTGCTTTAATTGCCTGCCCAATATACCTGCCCAGTAAGTGTTCTACACACGCACACACACACACACACACACACACAGACTGCTTTAAATACCTGCTCAGTGAGTATTTTGCACATATACACAAACACACACACTGCTTTAAATACTTGGCGAGTGAATGTTTTACACACACACACACAGACACACACACACACAAACACACACTGCTTGAAATACCTGCCCAGTGAGTGTTTTACACACACATACACAAACACAAACACACACACAAACACACACAGACACACACACACTGCTTTAATTAACTGCCCAGTGAATGTGTTACACACACACACAGACAGACACTGCTTTAAACACCTGCCAGTTAGTGATTTACACCCACACACACACACACACCGCTTTGAATACCTGCCCAGTGTTTTACACACACACAGACACACACACAACCATTGCTTTAAATACCTGCCCAGTGTGTTTCACACACATACATACACCCACACACACACACACACACGCACACTTCTTTAAACTCCTGCCAGTTAGTGTTTTACACACACACACACACACACACACACACTGCTTTAAATACCTGCCCAGTGTTTTACACACAGACACACACACACAAACATTGCTTTAAATACCTGCTCAGTGTGTTGTACACACAAACGTACATGCACACACACACACACACACACACACACACACACTGCTTTAAGTACCTGCCCAGTGTGTTTTACACACACACACAGACACACACACATACTGCTTTAAGTACCTGCCCAGTGATTTTTTATTTTTCCATGCAACCACACACAGACACACACACACTGCTTTAAATACCAGCCGACTGAGTGTTTTGCACACACACAGCTTTAAATGCCTGCCCACTGAGTGTTTTACACACACACACACACACAGACACACACACAAACATTGCTTTAAATACCTGCCCAGTGAGTGTTTTAAACACACACACACACACACTGCTTTAAATACCTGCCCAGTGAGTGTTTTTGCTCACACAAACACACACACACACACTGCTTTAAATACCTGCCCAATGAGTGTTTTACACACACACACACAAACACAGCTTTAAATATCTGCTCAGTGAGTGTTTTACACACAGACACAGACACACTGCTTTAAATATCTACCCAGTAAATGTGTTACACACACAAACACACACACACACACACATACACAGACACACTGATTTAATTACCTGCCCAGTGAGTGTTTTACACACACACACACACACTGCTTTGAATACCTGTTCAGTGAGTGTTTTACACACACATACACACAGACACAGAAACACTGATTTAAATACCTTGCCAGTGAGTGTTTCACACACACACACACACACACATTCTGCTTTAAATATCTGCCCACTGAATGTTTTGCACAGACACGCACAGACACACACACACACACTGCTTTAAATAACTGCCCATTGAGTGTTTTACACACAAACACACAGACACACCCTGCTTTAAATACCTGCCAAGTGAGTATTTTACATGCAAACACAAACACACACACACACGTTGCTTTAAATATCTGCCCAGTGAGTGTTTTACACACACACACACACACACAGACACTGCTTTAAGTAACTGTCCAGTGAGTGTGTTACACACACACATAGCTTTAAATACCTGCCCAGTGAGTGTTTTACACACACACACACACACACACACACACAGACACTGCTTTAAGTACCTGTCCAGTGAGTGTTTTACACGCAACCACCCACACACAAACACGCACTGCTTTAAATGCCCGCCCATTGAGTGATTTACACACACACACACACACACACACACACACTGCTTTTAATACCTGTTCAGTGAGTGTTTTACACACACACACACACACACAGAGACTACATTAAATACCTGCCGAGTGAGTGTTTTTTACACACTCATTGCTTTAAATACCTGCCCAGGGAGTGTTTTACACACAGGCACCGGCACAGGCACACACACACACACAATGCTTTAAATACCTGCCCAGTGACTGTTTTACACACACACACACACACATACAGACACTACATTAAATACCTGCACAGTGAGTTTTTTTTACACATACACACACACACACAAACACACACACTGCTTCAAATACCTGCCCAGTGAATGTTTTACACACACACATACACACTGCTTTAAATAACTGCCCAGTGAGTGTTTTACACACACACACAGACACACACACACACACACACACTGCTTTAATTACCTGCCGAGTGAATGTTTTACACACACACACACACACACACACACACAGACTGCTTTAAACACCTGCCCAGTGATTTTTTATTTTTCCATTCAACCACACACCCACATACACACACACACAAACACACACTGCTTTAAACACCTGCCAGTGAGTTTTTTACACACACACACACACACACATGCACTGCTTTAAATACCTGTCCAGTGAATGTTTTACACACACACGCACTGCTTTAAATATCTGCCCAGTGAGTGTTTTACACACACACACACACACACACACACACAGACACTGCTTTAAATACCTGCCCAGTGAATGTTTTACACACACACTGCTTTAAATATCTACCCAGTAAATGTTTTACACACACACTGCTTTAATTACCTGGCCGGTGAATGTTTTACACACACACACACACAGACTGCTTTAAATACCTGACCAGTGAGTGTTTAGCACACACACACACTGTTTTAAGTACCTGTCCAGTGAATGTTTTACACACACACACACACACACACACACACACTGCTTTAAATACCTGCCCAGTGAATGTTTTACACGCAAACACACACACACACACACACACACAAAACACACACACACACTGCTTTAAATAACTGCCCAGTGAATGTTTTACACACACACACACACACACACACACAGCTTTAAATACCTGCCCAGTGAGTATTGTACATGCAAACACAAACACACACTCACACGTTGCTTTAAATACCTGCCCAGTGAGTGTTTTACACACACACACACACACACACAGACACTGCTTTAAGTACCTGTCCAGTGAGTGTTTTACACACACACACACACACACACTGCTTTAAATACCTGCCGAGTGTTTTACACACACAGACACACACACAAACATACAGTTTTAAGTACCTGCCCAGTGATTTTTTTATTTTTCCATGCAACCACACACACACACACACACACACACACACACACACACACACACACTGCTTTACATGCCTGCCCAGTGTTTTTTTATTTTTCAATGCAACCAAACACACACTGCTTTAAATACCTGCCAAATGAGTATTTTACACACACACACACACACACACACACACACACTGCTTTAAATACCTGCCCAGTGAGTGTTTTACACCCACAAACTGCTTTACATACCTGTCCGTTGTTTTTTTTATTTTTCAATGCAACCACACACACACACACACACACTGCTTCAAGTACCTGCCCAATGAGTATTTTACACACACACACACACACACACACAGACAGACACACAGACACACACACAAACATTGCTTTAAATAACTGCCTAGTCAGTGTTTTACACACACTGCTTTAAATACCTGCCCACTGAGTGTTTTACACACACACACACACACACACACACATACACACACACACAAACACACTGCTTTAAATGCCTGCCCAGTGAGTGTTTTACACACACACATACACACACTGCTTTAGATGCCTAAGCGGTGAATGTTTTGCACACACACACACACACACACACACACACACACACTGCTTTAAGTACCTGTCCAGTCAATGTTTTAGACACACACCCACACACACACACACTGCTTTAAATACCTGCCCAGTGAATGTTTTACACGCAAACACACAGAGACACACACACTGTTTTAAATACCTGCCCTGTTTTACACACACACACAAACACAGCTTTAAATATCTGCTCAGTGAGTGTTTTACACACAGACACAGACACACTGCTTTAAATATCTACCCAGTAAATGTTTTACACAAACACACACACACACACACACACACACACACTGCTTTACATACCTGTTCAGTGAGTGTTTTACACACACACACACACACACAGACACACTGATTTAATTACCTGGCCAGTGAGTGTTTTACACACACACATACACACACTGCTTTAGATCCCTAACCAGTGAATGTTTTGCGCACACACACACACACACACTGCTTTAAGTACCTGTCCAGTGAATGTTTTAGACACACACACACACACACACACACACACTGCTTTAAATACCTGCCCAGTGAATGTTTTACACGCAAACACACAGACACACACTCCTTTAAATACCTGCCCAATGAGTGTTTTACACACACACACACAGACACACTGCTTTAAATACCTGCCGAGTGTTTTACACACACACAGACACACACACAAACATACAGCTTTAAGTACCTGCCCAGTGATTTTTTATTTTTCCATGCAACCACACACACACAGACACTGCTTGAAATACCTGCCCAGTGAGTGTTTTACACACACATACACAAACACACACACACACACACACACAAACACACACAGACACACACACACTGCTTTAATTAACTGCCCAGTGAATGTGTTACACACACACACACACACACACACAGACAGACACTGCTTTAAACACCTGCCAGTTAGTGATTTACACACACACACACACACACACACCGCTTTGAATACCTGCCCAGTGTTTTACACACACACAGACACACACAACCATTGCTTTAAATACCTGCCCAGTGTGTTTCACACACATAGATACACCCCCACACACACACGCACACTTCTTTAAACTCCTGCCAGTTAGTGTTTTACACACACACACAGACACACACACACACACTGCTTTAATTGCCTGCCCAATATACCTGCCCAGTAAGTGTTCTACACACGCACACACACACACACACACACACACAGAGACTGCTTTAAATACCTGCTCAGTGAGTATTTTGCACATATACACAAACACACACACTGCTTTAAATACTTGGCGAGTGAATGTTTTACACACACACGCACACACACACACACAAACACACACTGCTTGAAATACCTGCCCAGTGAGTGTTTTACACACACATACACAAACACACACACACACACACACAGACACACACACACTGCTTTAATTAACTGCCCAGTGAATGTGTTACACACACACACACACAGACAGACACTGCTTTAAACACTTGCCAGTTAGTGATTTACACACACACACACACACACACCGCTTTGAATACCTGCCCAGTGTTTTACACACACACAGACACACACACAACCATTGCTTTAAATACCTGCCCAGTGTGTTTCACACACATACATACACCCACACACACACACACGCACACTTCTTTAAACTCCTGCCAGTTAGTGTTTTACACACACACACACACACACACACACTGCTTTAAATACCTGCCCAGTGTTTTACACACAGACACACACACACAAACATTGCTTTAAATACCTGCTCAGTGTGTTTTACACACAAACGTACATGCACACACACACACACACATACACACACACACACTGCTTTAAGTACCTGCCCAGTGTGTTTTACACACACACACAGACACACACACATACTGCTTTAAGTACCTGCCCAGTGATTTTTTATTTTTCCATGCAACCACACACAGACACACACACACTGCTTTAAATACCAGCCGACTGAGTGTTTTGCACACACACAGCTTTAAATGCCTGCCCACTGAGTGTTTTACACACACACACACACACACACACACACAAACATTGCTTTAAATACCTGGCCAGTGAGTGTTTTAAACACACACACACACACACTGCTTTAAATACCTGCCCAGTGAGTGTTTTTGCTCACACAAAAACACACCCTGCTTTAAATACGTGCCCAGTGAATGTTTTGCACGCAAACACACAGACACACACACACTGTTTTAAATACCTGCCCAATGAGTGTTTTACACACACACACACAAACACAGCTTTAAATATCTGCTCAGTGAGTGTTTTACACACAGACACAGACACACTGCTTTAAATATCTACCCAGTAAATGTGTTACACACACAAACACACACACACACACATACACAGACACACTGATTTAATTACCTGCCCAATGAGTGTTTTACACACACACACTGCTTTAAATACCTGCCCAGTGAGTGTTTTTTGCACACCCACACACACACACACACACAGCTTTAAATAACTGCCCATTGAGTGTTTTACACACAAACACACAGACACACCCTGCTTTAAATACCTGCCCAATGAATGTTTTGCACAGACACACACACTGCTTTAAGTACCTGTCCAGTGAATGTTTTACACACACACACACAAACACACACACAGACTGCTTTAAATACCTTCCCAGTGAATATTTTACATGCAAGCACACACACACAAAACACACACACACTGCTTTAAATACCTGCCCAGTGAATGTTTTAAACACACACACACACACACACAGCTTTAAGTACCTGCCAACTGAGTATTTTACATGCAAACACAAACACACACACATGTTGCTTTAAATATCTGCCCAGTGAGTGTTTTACACACACACACACACACAGACACTGCTTTAAGTAACTGTCCAGTGAGTGTGTTACACACACACACAGCTTTAAATACCTGCCCAGTGAGTGTTTTACACACACACACACACACACACACAGACACTGCTTTAAGTACCTGTCCAGTGAGTGTTTTACACGCAACCACCCACACACAAACACGCACTGCTTTAAATGCCCACCTTGTGAGTGTTTTACACACACACACACACACAGCTTTAAATACCCGCTCATTGAGTGATTTACACACACACACACACACACACACACACACACTGCTTTTAATACCTGTCCAGTGAGTGTTTTACACACACACACACACACACACACACAGAGACTACATTAAATACCTGCCGAGTGAGTGTTTTTTACACACTCATTGCTTTAAATACCTGCCCAGGGAGTGTTTTACACACAGGCACCGGCACAGGCACACACACACACACAATGCTTTAAATACCTGCCCAGTGACTGTTTTACACACACACACACACACACACATACAGACACTACATTAAATACCTGCCCAGTGAGTGTTTTTTACACATACACACACACACTGCTTTAAATACCTGCCCAGTGAATGTTTTACACACACACATACACACTGCTTTAAATAACTGCCCAGTGAGTGTTTTACACACACACACACACACAGACTGCTTTAAACACCTGCCCAGTGATTTTTTATTTTTCCATGCAACCACACACCCACATACACACACACACAAACACACACTGCTTTAAACACCTGCCAGTGAGTTTTTTACACACACACACACACACACACACACTGCTTTAAATACCTGTCCAGTGAATGTTTTTGTTTTTGTCCAGTGAATGTTAGTGTTTTACACACACACACACAGACACACACACACACACTGCTTTAATTGCCTGCCCAATATACCTGCCCAGTAAGTGTTCTACACACGCACACACACACACACACACACACACACAGACTGCTTTAAATACCTGCTCAGTGAGTATTTTGCACATATACACAAACACACACACTGCTTTAAATACTTGGCGAGTGAATGTTTTACACACACACGCACACACACACACACACACAAACACACACTGCTTGAAATACCTGCCCAGTGAGTGTTTTACACACACATACACAAACACAAACACACACACAAACACACACAGACACACACACACTGCTTTAATTAACTGCCCAGTGAATGTGTTACACACACACACACAGACAGACACTGCTTTAAACACCTGCCAGTTAGTGATTTACACCCACACACACACACACACCGCTTTGAATACCTGCCCAGTGTTTTACACACACACAGACACACACACAACCATTGCTTTAAATACCTGCCCAGTGTGTTTCACACACATACATACACCCACACACACACACACACACGCACACTTCTTTAAACTCCTGCCAGTTAGTGTTTTACACACACACACACACACACACACACTGCTTTAAATACCTGCCCAGTGTTTTACACACAGACACACACACACAAACATTGCTTTAAATACCTGCTCAGTGTGTTGTACACACAAACGTACATGCACACACACACACACACACACACACACTGCTTTAAGTACCTGCCCAGTGTGTTTTACACACACACACAGACACACACACATACTGCTTTAAGTACCTGCCCAGTGATTTTTTATTTTTCCATGCAACCACACACAGACACACACACACTGCTTTAAATACCAGCCGACTGAGTGTTTTGCACACACACAGCTTTAAATGCCTGCCCACTGAGTGTTTTACACACACACACACACACAGACACACACACAAACATTGCTTTAAATACCTGCCCAGTGAGTGTTTTAAACACACACACACACACACTGCTTTAAATACCTGCCCAGTGAGTGTTTTTGCTCACACTAACACACACACACACACTGCTTTAAATACGTGCCCAGTGAATGTTTTGCACGCAAACACACAGACACACACACACTGTTTTAAATACCTGCCCAATGAGTGTTTTACACACACACATACACACACTGCTTTAGATGCCTAAGCGGTGAATGTTTTGCACACACACACACACACACACACACACACACTGCTTTAAGTACCTGTCCAGTCAATGTTTTAGACACACACCCACACACACACACACACTGCTTTAAATACCTGCCCAGTGAATGTTTTACACGCAAACACACAGAGACACACACACTGTTTTAAATACCTGCCCTGTTTTACACACACACACAAACACAGCTTTAAATATCTGCTCAGTGAGTGTTTTACACACAGACACAGACACACTGCTTTAAATATCTACCCAGTAAATGTTTTACACAAACACACACACACACACACACACACACACTGCTTTACATACCTGTTCAGTGAGTGTTTTACACACACACACACACACACACAGACACACTGATTTAATTACCTGGCCAGTGAGTGTTTTACACACACACATACACACACTGCTTTAGATCCCTAACCAGTGAATGTTTTGCGCACACACACACACACACACACTGCTTTAAGTACCTGTCCAGTGAATGTTTTAGACACACACACACACACACACACACACTGCTTTAAATACCTGCCCAGTGAATGTTTTACACGCAAACACACAGACACACACTCCTTTAAATACCTGCCCAATGAGTGTTTTACACACACACACACAGACACACTGCTTTAAATACCTGCCGAGTGTTTTACACACACACAGACACACACACAAACATACAGCTTTAAGTACCTGCCCAGTGATTTTTTATTTTTCCATGCAACCACACACACACAGACACTGCTTGAAATACCTGCCCAGTGAGTGTTTTACACACACATACACAAACACACACACACACACACACACAAACACACACAGACACACACACACTGCTTTAATTAACTGCCCAGTGAATGTGTTACACACACACACACACACACAGACAGACACTGCTTTAAACACCTGCCAGTTAGTGATTTACACACACACACACACACACACACCGCTTTGAATACCTGCCCAGTGTTTTACACACACACAGACACACACAACCATTGCTTTAAATACCTGCCCAGTGTGTTTCACACACATAGATACACCCCCACACACACACGCACACTTCTTTAAACTCCTGCCAGTTAGTGTTTTACACACACACACAGACACACACACACACACTGCTTTAATTGCCTGCCCAATATACCTGCCCAGTAAGTGTTCTACACACGCACACACACACACACACACACACACAGAGACTGCTTTAAATACCTGCTCAGTGAGTATTTTGCACATATACACAAACACACACACTGCTTTAAATACTTGGCGAGTGAATGTTTTACACACACACGCACACACACACACACAAACACACACTGCTTGAAATACCTGCCCAGTGAGTGTTTTACACACACATACACAAACACACACACACACACACACAGACACACACACACTGCTTTAATTAACTGCCCAGTGAATGTGTTACACACACACACACACAGACAGACACTGCTTTAAACACTTGCCAGTTAGTGATTTACACACACACACACACACACACCGCTTTGAATACCTGCCCAGTGTTTTACACACACACAGACACACACACAACCATTGCTTTAAATACCTGCCCAGTGTGTTTCACACACATACATACACCCACACACACACACACGCACACTTCTTTAAACTCCTGCCAGTTAGTGTTTTACACACACACACACACACACACACACACTGCTTTAAATACCTGCCCAGTGTTTTACACACAGACACACACACACAAACATTGCTTTAAATACCTGCTCAGTGTGTTTTACACACAAACGTACATGCACACACACACACACACATACACACACACACACTGCTTTAAGTACCTGCCCAGTGTGTTTTACACACACACACAGACACACACACATACTGCTTTAAGTACCTGCCCAGTGATTTTTTATTTTTCCATGCAACCACACACAGACACACACACACTGCTTTAAATACCAGCCGACTGAGTGTTTTGCACACACACACACACACACACCCTGCTTTAAATACCTGCCCAATGAATGTTTTGCACAGACACACACACTGCTTTAAGTACCTGTCCAGTGAATGTTTTACACACACACACACAAACACACACACAGACTGCTTTAAATACCTTCCCAGTGAATATTTTACATGCAAGCACACACACACAAAACACACACACACTGCTTTAAATACCTGCCCAGTGAATGTTTTAAACACACACACACACACACACACAGCTTTAAGTACCTGCCAACTGAGTATTTTACATGCAAACACAAACACACACACATGTTGCTTTAAATATCTGCCCAGTGAGTGTTTTACACACACACACACACACAGACACTGCTTTAAGTAACTGTCCAGTGAGTGTGTTACACACACACACACAGCTTTAAATACCTGCCCAGTGAGTGTTTTACACACACACACACACACACATACAGACACTGCTTTAAGTACCTGTCCAGTGAGTGTTTTACACGCAACCACCCACACACAAACACGCACTGCTTTAAATGCCCACCTTGTGAGTGTTTTACACACACACACACACACAGCTTTAAATACCCGCTCATTGAGTGATTTACACACACACACACACACACACACACTGCTTTTAATACCTGTCCAGTGAGTGTTTTACACACACACACACACACACACACAGAGACTACATTAAATACCTGCCGAGTGAGTGTTTTTTACACACTCATTGCTTTAAATACCTGCCCAGGGAGTGTTTTACACACAGGCACCGGCACAGGCACACACACACACACAATGCTTTAAATACCTGCCCAGTGACTGTTTTACACACACACACACACACACACATACAGACACTACATTAAATACCTGCCCAGTGAGTGTTTTTTACACATACACACACACACTGCTTTAAATACCTGCCCAGTGAATGTTTTACACACACACATACACACTGCTTTAAATAACTGCCCAGTGAGTGTTTTACACACACACACACACACAGACTGCTTTAAACACCTGCCCAGTGATTTTTTATTTTTCCATGCAACCACACACCCACATACACACACACACAAACACACACTGCTTTAAACACCTGCCAGTGAGTTTTTTACACACACACACACACACACACACACTGCTTTAAATACCTGTCCAGTGAATGTTTTTGTTTTTGTCCAGTGAATGTTAGTGTTTTACACACACACACAGACACACACACACACACTGCTTTAATTGCCTGCCCAATATACCTGCCCAGTAAGTGTTCTACACACGCACACACACACACACACACACACAGACTGCTTTAAATACCTGCTCAGTGAGTATTTTGCACATATACACAAACACACACACTGCTTTAAATACTTGGCGAGTGAATGTTTTACACACACACACACACACACACAAACACACACTGCTTGAAATACCTGCCCAGTGAGTGTTTTACACACACATACACAAACACAAACACACACACAAACACACACAGACACACACACACTGCTTTAATTAACTGCCCAGTGAATGTGTTACACACACACACACAGACAGACACTGCTTTAAACACCTGCCAGTTAGTGATTTACACCCACACACACACACACACCGCTTTGAATACCTGCCCAGTGTTTTACACACACACAGACACACACACAACCATTGCTTTAAATACCTGCCCAGTGTGTTTCACACACATACATACACCCACACACACACACACACACGCACACTTCTTTAAACTCCTGCCAGTTAGTGTTTTACACACACACACACACACACACACACTGCTTTAAATACCTGCCCAGTGTTTTACACACAGACACACACACACAAACATTGCTTTAAATACCTGCTCAGTGTGTTGTACACACAAACGTACATGCACACACACACACACACACACACACACTGCTTTAAGTACCTGCCCAGTGTGTTTTACACACACACACAGACACACACACATACTGCTTTAAGTACCTGCCCAGTGATTTTTTATTTTTCCATGCAACCACACACAGACACACACACACTGCTTTAAATACCAGCCGACTGAGTGTTTTGCACACACACAGCTTTAAATGCCTGCCCACTGAGTGTTTTACACACACACACACACACAGACACACACACAAACATTGCTTTAAATACCTGCCCAGTGAGTGTTTTAAACACACACACACACACACTGCTTTAAATACCTGCCCAGTGAGTGTTTTTGCTCACACTAACACACACACACACACTGCTTTAAATACGTGCCCAGTGAATGTTTTGCACGCAAACACACAGACACACACACACTGTTTTAAATACCTGCCCAATGAGTGTTTTACACACACACACACAAACACAGCTTTAAATATCTGCTCAGTGAGTGTTTTACACACAGACACAGACACACTGCTTTAAATATCTACCCAGTAAATGTGTTACACACACAAACACACACACACACACACATACACAGACACACTGATTTAATTACCTGCCCAGTGAGTGTTTTACACACACACACACACACACACACACACTGCTTTGAATACCTGTTCAGTGAGTGTTTTACACACACATACACACAGACACAGAAACACTGATTTAAATACCTTGCCAGTGAGTGTTTTACACACACACACACACACACACATTCTGCTTTAAATATCTGCCCACTGAATGTTTTGCACAGACACGCACAGACACACACACACACACTGCTTTAAATAACTGCCCATTGAGTGTTTTACACACAAACACACAGACACACCCTGCTTTAAATACCTGCCCAATGAATGTTTTGCACAGACACACACACTGCTTTAAGTACCTGTCCAGTGAATATTTTACATGCAAGCACACACACACAAAACACACACACACTGCTTTAAATACCTGCCCAGTGAATGTTTTAAACACACACACACACACACAGCTTTAAATACCTGCCAAGTGAGTATTTTACATGCAAACACAAACACACACACACACGTTGCTTTAAATATCTGCCCAGTGAGTGTTTTACACACACACACACACACAGACACTGCTTTAAGTAACTGTCCAGTGAGTGTGTTACACACACACATAGCTTTAAATACCTGCCCAGTGAGTGTTTTACACACACACACACACACCCACACACAGACACTGCTTTAAGTACCTGTCCAGTGAGTGTTTTACACGCAACCACCCACACACAAACACGCACTGCTTTAAATGCCCGCCCATTGAGTGATTTACACACACACACACACACACACACACACACACACACTGCTTTTAATACCTGTCCAGTGAGTGTTTTACACACACACACACACACAGAGACTACATTAAATACCTGCCGAGTGAGTGTTTTTTACACACTCATTGCTTTAAATACCTGCCCAGGGAGTGTTTTACACACAGGCACCGGCACAGGCACACACACACACACAATGCTTTAAATACCTGCCCAGTGACTGTTTTACACACACACACACACACACATACAGACACTACATTAAATACCTGCACAGTGAGTGTTTTTTACACATACACACACACACACAAACACACACACTGCTTCAAATACCTGCCCAGTGAATGTTTTACACACACACATACACACTGCTTTAAATAACTGCCCAGTGAGTGTTTTACACACACACACACACACACACACTGCTTTAATTACCTGCCGAGTGAATGTTTTACACACACACACACACACACACACACACACAGACTGCTTTAAACACCTGCCCAGTGATTTTTTATTTTTCCATTCAACCACACACCCACATACACACACACACAAACACACACTGCTTTAAACACCTGCCAGTGAGTTTTTTACACACACACACACATGCACTGCTTTAAATACCTGTCCAGTGAATGTTTTACACACACACGCACTGCTTTAAATATCTGCCCAGTGAGTGTTTTACACACACACACACACACACACACACAGACACTGCTTTAAATACCTGCCCAGTGAATGTTTTACACACACACTGCTTTAAATATCTACCCAGTAAATGTTTTACACACACACTGCTTTAATTACCTGGCCGGTGAATGTTTTACACACACACACACACACAGACTGCTTTAAATACCTGACCAGTGAGTGTTTAGCACACACACACACTATTTTAAGTACCTGTCCAGTGAATGTTTTACACACACACACACACACACACACACACACTGCTTTAAATACCTGCCCAGTGAATGTTTTACACGCAAACACACACACACACACACACACACAAAACACACACACACACTGCTTTAAATAACTGCCCAGTGAATGTTTTACACACACACACACACACACACAGCTTTAAATACCTGCCCAGTGAGTATTGTACATGCAAACACAAACACACACTCACACGTTGCTTTAAATACCTGCCCAGTGAGTGTTTTACACACACACACACACACACACGCACACAGACACTGCTTTAAGTACCTGTCCAGTGAGTGTTTTACACACACACACACACACACACACACACACACACACTGCTTTAAATACCTGCCGAGTGTTTTACACACACAGACACACACACAAACATACAGTTTTAAGTACCTGCCCAGTGATTTTTTTATTTTTCCATGCAACCACACACACACACACACACACACACACACACACACTTCAATGCAACCAAACACACACTGCTTTAAATACCTGCCAAATGAGTATTTTACACACACACACACACACACACACTGCTTTAAATACCTGCCCAGTGAGTGTTTTACACCCACAAACTGCTTTACATACCTGTCCGTTGTTTTTTTTATTTTTCAATGCAACCACACACACACACACACAGACTGCTTCAAGTACCTGCCCAATGAGTATTTTACACACACACACACACACACAGACAGACACACAGACACACACACAAACATTGCTTTAAATAACTGCCTAGTCAGTGTTTTACACACACTGCTTTAAATACCTGCCCACTGAGTGTTTTACACACAGACACACACACACACACATACACACACACACAAACACACTGCTTTAAATGCCTGCCCAGTGAGTGTTTTACACACACACATACACACACTGCTTTAGATGCCTAAGCGGTGAATGTTTTGCACACACACACACACACACACACACACACACACTGCTTTAAGTACCTGTCCAGTCAATGTTTTAGACACACACCCACACACACACACACACTGCTTTAAATACCTGCCCAGTGAATGTTTTACACGCAAACACACAGAGACACACACACTGTTTTAAATACCTGCCCTGTTTTACACACACACACAAACACAGCTTTAAATATCTGCTCAGTGAGTGTTTTACACACAGACACAGACACACTGCTTTAAATATCTACCCAGTAAATGTTTTACACAAACACACACACACACACACACACACACTGCTTTACATACCTGTTCAGTGAGTGTTTTACACACACACACACAGACACACTGATTTAATTACCTGGCCAGTGAGTGTTTTACACACACACATACACACACTTCTTTAGATCCCTAACCAGTGAATGTTTTGCGCACACACACACACACACACTGCTTTAAGTACCTGTCCAGTGAATGTTTTAGACACACAAACACACACACACACACACACACACTGCTTTAAATACCTGCCCAGTGAATGTTTTACACGCAAACACACAGACACACACTCCTTTAAATACCTGCCCAATGAGTGTTTTACACACACACACACAGACACACTGCTTTAAATACCTGCCGAGTGTTTTACACACACACAGACACACACACAAACATACAGCTTTAAGTACCTGCCCAGTGATTTTTTATTTTTCCATGCAACCACACACACACTGCTTTAAATACCTGCCCAGTGAGTGTTTTACACACACACACACACACACACACACACACACACACAAACTGCTTTAAATACCTGCCCAGTGAGTGTTTTACACCCACAAACTGCTTTACATACCTGCCCAGTGTTTTTTTTTTTTCAATGCAACCACACACACACTGCTTTAAATACCTGCCCAATGAGTATTTTACACACACACACACACACACACACACACACACTGCTTTAAATAACTGCCCAGTGATTTTTTATTTTTCCATGCAACCACACACCCACATACACACACACAAACACACACTGCTTTAAACACCTGCAAGTGAGTTTTTTACACACACACACATACACACACACACGCACTGCTTTAAATACCTGTCCAGTGAATGTTTTACACACACGCACTGCTTTAAATATCTGCCCAGTGAGTGTTTTACACACACACACACACACACACACACAGACACTGCTTTAAATACCTGCCCAGTGAATGTTTTACACACACACTGCTTTAAATATCTACCCAGTAAATGTTTTACACACACACTGCTTTAATTACCTGGCCGGTGAATGTTTTACACACACACACACACACACAGACTGCTTTAAATACCTGCCCAGTGAGTGTTTAGCACACACACACAGACACACACACACACTGCTTTAAGTACCTGTCCAGTGAATGTTTTACACACACACACACACACACACACACACACACACACACTGCTTTAAATACCTGCCCAGTGAATGTTTTACACACACACACACAGCTTTAAATACCTGCCCAGTGAGTGTTTTACACACACACACACACACACACACACACACACAGACACTGCTTTAAGTACCTGTCCAGTGAGTGTTTTACACGCAACCACCCACACACAAACACGCACTGCTTTAAATGCCCGCCTTGTGAGTGTTTTACACACACACACACACACACACACACACACACACTGCTTTAAATACCTGCCCAGTGAATGTTTTACACTCAAACACACAGACACACACACTGCTTTAAATACCTGCCCAATGAGTGTTTTACACACACACACACACACACTGCTTTAAATACCTGCCGAGTGTTTTACACACACACAGACACACACACAAACATACAGCTTTAAGTACCTGTCCAGTGATTTTTTTATTTTTCCATGCAACCACACACACACACACACTCACACACACACACTGCTTTACATGCCTTCCAAGTGTTTTTTTTATTTTTCAATGCAACCACACACACACTGCTTTAAATACCTGCCCAATGAGTATTTTACACACACACACACACACACACACACACACACACACTGCTTTAAATACCTGCCCAGTGAGTGTTTTACACCCACAAACTGCTTTACATACCTGTCCAGTGGTTTTTTTATTTTTCAATGCAACCACACACACACACACACACACTGCTTCAAGTACCTGCCCAATGAGTATTTTACACACACACACACACACACACACACACACACACAGACACACACACAGACACACACACAAACATTGCTTTAAATAACTGCCTAGTCAGTGTTTTACACACACTGCTTTAAATACCTGCCCACTGAGTGTTTTACACACACACACACATACACACACACACACACAAACACACTGCTTTAAATGCCTGCCCAGTGAGTGTTTTACACACACACATACACACACTGCTTTAGATGCCTAAGCGGTGAATGTTTTGCACACACACACACACACACTGCTTTAAGTACCTGTCCAGTCAATGTTTTAGACACACACCCACACACACACACACACACTGCTTTAAATACCTGCCCAGTGAATGTTTTGCGCACACACACACACACACACACTGCTTTAAGTACCTGTCCAGTGAATGTTTTAGACACACACACACACACACACACACTGCTTTAAATACCTGCCCAGAGAATGTTTTACACGCAAACACAGAGACACACACTCCTTTAAATACCTGCCCAATGAGTGTTTTACACACACACACACACACACACACACACTGCTTTAAATACCTGCCGAGTGTTTTACACACACACAGACACACACACAAACATACAGCTTTAAGTACCTGCCCAGTGATTTTTTTATTTTTCCATGCAACCACACACACACACACACACACACACACACACTGCTTTACATGCCTGCCCAGTGTTTTTTTTTTATTTTTCAATGCAACCACACACACACTGCTTTAAATACCTGCCCAATGAGTATTTTACACACACACACACACACACTGCTTTAAATACCTGCCCAGTGAGTGTTTTACACCCACAAACTGCTTTACATACCTGCCCAGTGTTTTTTTTTTCAATGCAACCACACACACACTGCTTTAAATACCTGCCCAATGAGTATTTTACACACACACACACACACTGCTTTAAGTACCTGTCCAGTCAATGTTTTAGACACACACCCACACACACACACACACACACACACACACACTGCTTTAAATACCTGCCCAGTGAATGTTTTGCACACACACACACACACACTGCTTTAAGTACCTGTCCAGTGAATGTTTTAGACACACACACACACACTGCTTTAAATACCTGCCCAGAGAATGTTTTACACGCAAACACACAGACACACACTCCTTTAAATACCTGCCCAATGAGTGTTTTACACACACACACACACACACACTGCTTTAAATACCTGCCGAGTGTTTTACACACACACAGACACACACACAAACATACAGCTTTAAGTACCTGCCCAGTGATTTTTTATTTTTCCATGCAACCACACACACACACACACACTGCTTTAAATAACTGCCCAGTGAGTGTTTTACACAGACACACACACATATACACACTGCTTTCAATCCCTATCCAGTGAATGTTTTGCGCACACACACACATAAAACACACACACACAGCTTTAAATACCTGCCCAGTGAGTATTTTACATGCAAACGCAAACACACACACACACACACGTTGCTTTAAATACCTGCCCATTGGGTGTTTTACACACACACATACACACACACTGCTTTAAGTACCTGTCCAGTGAGTGTTTTACACACAAACACACAGACACACACACATAGCTTTAAATACCTGCTCATTGAGTGATTTACACCCACACACACACACTGCTTTAAATACCTGCCGAGTGTTTTACACACACACACAGACACACACAAACATACAACTTTAAGTACCTGCCCAGTGATTTTTTATTTTTCCATGCAACCACACACACACACACACACACACACACACACACACACACACACAAACTGCTTTAAATACCTGCCCAGTGAGTGTTTTACACCCACAAACTGCTTTACATACCTGCCCAGTGTTTTTTTTTTCAATGCAACCACACACACTGCTTTAAATACCTGCCCAATGAGTATTTTACACACACACACACACACACACAGCTTTAAATAACTGCCCAGTGAGTGTTTTACACAGACACACACACATATACACACTGCTTTCAATCCCTATCCAGTGAATCTTTTGCACACACACACACACACACACATAAAACACACACAAACAGCTTTAAATACCTGCCCAGTCAGTATTTTACATGCAAACGCAAACACACAGACACCCACACATAGCTTTAAATACCTGCTCATTGAGTGATTTACACACACACACACACACACACACACACACACACACTGCTTTAAATACTTGCCCAGTGAATGTTTTACAAGCAAACACACACACACACACACAAAACACACACACACTGCTTTAAATACCTGCCCAGTGAATGTTTTACACCCACACACACACACAGACACTGCTTTAAGTACCTGTCCAGTGAGTGTTTTACACGCAACCACCCACACACAAACACCCACACACATAGCTTTAAATACCTGCTCATTGAGTGATTTACACCCACACACACACACTGCTTTAAATACCTGCCGAGTGTTTTACACACACACAGACACACACACAAACATACAGCTTTAAGTACCTGCCCAGTGATTTTTTATTTTTCCATGCAACCACACACACACACACACACTGCTTTAAATAACTGCCCAGTGAGTGTTTTACACAGACACACACACATATACACACTGCTTTCAATCCCTATCCAGTGAATGTTTTGCGCACACACACACATAAAACACACACACACAGCTTTAAATACCTGCCCAGTGAGTATTTTACATGCAAACGCAAACACACACACACACACACGTTGCTTTAAATACCTGCCCATTGGGTGTTTTACACACACACATACACACACACTGCTTTAAGTACCTGTCCAGTGAGTGTTTTACACACAAACACACAGACACACACACATAGCTTTAAATACCTGCTCATTGAGTGATTTACACCCACACACACACACTGCTTTAAATACCTGCCGAGTGTTTTACACACACACACAGACACACACAAACATACAACTTTAAGTACCTGCCCAGTGATTTTTTATTTTTCCATGCAACCACACACACACACACACACACACACACACACACACACACACACACAAACTGCTTTAAATACCTGCCCAGTGAGTGTTTTACACCCACAAACTGCTTTACATACCTGCCCAGTGTTTTTTTTTTCAATGCAACCACACACACTGCTTTAAATACCTGCCCAATGAGTATTTTACACACACACACACACACACACAGCTTTAAATAACTGCCCAGTGAGTGTTTTACACAGACACACACACATATACACACTGCTTTCAATCCCTATCCAGTGAATCTTTTGCACACACACACACACACACACATAAAACACACACAAACAGCTTTAAATACCTGCCCAGTCAGTATTTTACATGCAAACGCAAACACACAGACACCCACACATAGCTTTAAATACCTGCTCATTGAGTGATTTACACACACACACACACACACACACACACACACACACTGCTTTAAATACTTGCCCAGTGAATGTTTTACAAGCAAACACACACACACACACACAAAACACACACACACTGCTTTAAATACCTGCCCAGTGAATGTTTTACACCCACACACACACACAGACACTGCTTTAAGTACCTGTCCAGTGAGTGTTTTACACGCAACCACCCACACACAAACACCCACACACATAGCTTTAAATACCTGCTCATTGAGTGATTTACACCCACACACACACACTGCTTTAAATACCTGCCGAGTGTTTTACACACACACAGACACACACACAAACATACAACTTTAAGTACCTGCCCAGTGATTTTTTATTTTTCCATGCAACCACACACACACACACACACACACACACACACAAACTGCTTTAAATACCTGCCCAGTGAGTGTTTTACACCCACAAACTGCTTTACATACCTGCCCAGTGTTTTTTTTTTTCAATGCAACCACACACACTGCTTTAAATACCTGCCCGATGAGTATTTTACACACACACACACACACACACACACAGCTTTAAATAACTGCCCAGTGAGTGTTTTACACAGACACACACACATATACACACTGCTTTCAATCCCTATCCAGTGAATCTTTTGCACACACACACACACACACACACACACATAAAACACACACAAACAGCTTTAAATACCTGCCCAGTGAGTATTTTACATGCAAACGCAAACACACACACACACACGTTGCTTTAAATACCTGCCCATTGGGTGTTTTACACACACACATACACACACACTGCTTTAAGTACCTGTCCAGTGAGTGTTTTACACGCAAACACACAGACACCCACACATAGCTTTAAATACCTGCTCATTGAGTGATTTACACACACACACACACACACACACACACACACTGCTTTAAATACTTGCCCAGTGAATGTTTTACAAGCAAACACACACACACACACACAAAACACACACACACTGCTTTAAATACCTGCCCAGTGAATGTTTTACACACACACACACACACACAGACACTGCTTTAAGTACCTGTCCAGTGAGTGTTTTACACACAAACACACACACACTGCTTTAAGTACCTGTCCAGTGAGTGTTTTACACACAAACACACAAACACACACACATAGCTTTAAATACCTGCCCAATGAGTGTTTTACACAGGCACACACAGA
Source organism: Pangasianodon hypophthalmus (assembly GCF_027358585.1). Classification (NCBI taxonomy): domain Eukaryota; kingdom Metazoa; phylum Chordata; class Actinopteri; order Siluriformes; family Pangasiidae; genus Pangasianodon; species Pangasianodon hypophthalmus. The sequence continues at coordinate 27,191,912 of NC_069713.1, forward strand.
CACACACACTCACAAACACTGCTTTAAATATGTGCCCAGTGACTGTTTTACACACACACACAAAACACACACTGCTTTAAATACCTGCCCACTGATTTTTTTACACACATTCACACACACTGCTTTAAATATCTGCCCAGCGAATGTTTTACACACACACACACACAAACACACACACACACACACACTCACACTGCTTTAAATACCTGTCCAGTGAGTGTTTTACGCACACAAACTGCTTTAAATACCTGCCCAGTGAGTGTTTTACACCCACAAACTGCTTTACATACCTGCCGAGTGTTTTTTTTATTTTTCAATGCAACCACACACACACTGCTTTAAATACCTGCCCAGTGACTGTTTTACACACACACACACGCACACCGACACTGCTTTAAATATCTGCCCAATATGTCTGACAATGTCAGACGCACACACACACAAAACACACACACTGCTTTAAATATTTGCCCAGTGACTGTTTTACACACACAGAAAACACATACACACTCCTTTAAATACCTGCCCAGTGAGTGATTTACACACACACACACACACACACACACATACACACACACACTGCTTTTAATACCTGTCCAGTGAGTGTTTTACACACACACACACACACACACACACAGTGACTACATTAAATACCTGCCGAGTGAGTGTTTTTTACACATACACTGCTTTAAATATCTGCCCAGTATATCTGCCCAGTGAGTGTTTTACACACACACAAACACACACACACACACACACACACACTGCTTTAAATACCTGCCCAGTGAGTGTTTTACACACAGGCACCGGCACAGGCACACACACACACACACACACACACAATGCTTTAAATACCTGCTCAGTGACTGTTTTACACACACACACACACACACACACACATACAGACACTACATTAAATACCTGCCCAGTGAGTGTTTTTTACACATACACACACACACACACACACACACACACACAAACACACAAACTGCTTTAAATACCTGCCCAGTGAGTGTTTTACACCCACAAACTGCTTTACATACCTGCCCAGTGTTTTTTTTTATTTTTCAACCACACACACACTGCTTTAAATACCTGCCCAATGAGTATTTTACACAGCCACACATACATATACACACTGCTTTCAATCCCTATCCAGTGAATGTTTTGCACACACACACACACACACATATAAAACACACACACACAGCTTTAAATACCTGCCCAATGAGTATTTTACATGCAAACGCAAACACACACACACACACACGTTGCTTTAAATACCTGCCCATTGGGTGTTTTACACACACACACACACACTGCTTTAAGTACCTGTCCAGTGAGTGTTTTACACACAAACACACAAACACACACACATAGCTTTAAATACCTGCCCAGTGAGTGATTTACACACACACACACACACACACACACACTGCTTTTAATACCTGTCCAGTGAGTGTTTTACACACACACACACACACACACACACACACACAGTGACTACATTAAATACCTGCCGAGTGAGTGTTTTTACACATAAACTGCTTTAAATATCTGCCCAGTATATCTGCCCAGTGAGTGTTTTACACACACACAAACACACACACACACACACTGCTTTAAATACCTGCCCAGTGAGTGTTTTACACACAGGCACCGGCACAGGCACACACACACACACACACACACACACACACAATGCTTTAAATACCTGCCCAGTGACTGTTTTACACACACACACACACATACAGACACTACATTAAATACCTGCCCAATGAGTGTTTTACACAGGCACACACAGACACACACACTCACAAACACTGCTTTAAATATGTGCCCAGTGACTGTTTTACACACACACACAAAACACACACTGCTTTAAATACCTGCCCACTGATTTTTTTACACACATTCACACACACTGCTTTAAATATCTGCCCAGCGAATGTTTTACACACACACACACACACAAACACACACACACACTCACACTGCTTTAAATACCTGTCCAGTGAGTGTTTTACGCACACAAACTGCTTTAAATACCTGCCCAGTGAGTGTTTTACACCCACAAACTGCTTTACATACCTGCCAAGTGTTTTTTTTATTTTTCAATGCAACCACACACACACTGCTTTAAATACCTGCCCAGTGACTGTTTTACACACACACACACACACACACACACACGCACACCGACACTGCTTTAAATATCTGCCCAATATGTCTGACAATGTCAGACATATTGGGCAGATATACAATGTCACATGCACACACACACAAAACACACACACTGCTTTAAATATTTGCCCAGTGACTGTTTTACACACACAGAAAACACATACACACTCCTTTAAATACCTGCCCAGTGAATGTTTTACACACACACACACACACACACTGCTATAAATATCTGCCCAGTGAGTATTTTACATGCAAACACTTATACACACACACGTTGCTTCAAATAACTGCCCAGTGAGTGTTTTACTCACACACACACACACACACACTGCTTTAAATATTTGCCCACTGAATTTTTTACACATACACACACACACACATATACACACACTGCTTTAAATACCTGCCCAGTAAGTGTTTTACACACACACACACACACACACACACACTGCTTTAAATACTTGCCCAGTGAATGTTTTACACACACACATACACACACACACACACACAGCTGTAAATACCTGCCCAGTGAGTGTTTTGCACACAAACACACAGACACACACTGCTTTAAATACCTGCCCAGTGAGTCATTCACACACACACACACACACACACACACACACACACTGCTTTACTCTGTCTGTTTTACACACACACACACACACACACAGACACTACATTAAATACCTGCCCACATACACACTCACACTGCTTTAAATACCTGCCCAGTGAGTGTTATTCTCTCTCTGTATCTCTCTCTCACCCTGTCGCTCTTGTTTTTTCTCGACTCAGTGCTGTGTAAAGAGGAAGACCCTCTGTTGTCTCGCCCATCTCTCTTGCTGTTGGATGGAGGGATGCCATTGTGTCCACACCCTCACCCTCCTGAGTATTCTTACACTGCCCCTGTGGCATATCAAGATGAGTTCTGTCCCCCGCCTGAGACGTCGGAGGACAGGGGGCCGGTAAACGAGTGTGATCCCTCATTCCAGAGCCTGGAGCTGGGTTTCAGTGAGCTGCTCCCACCACTGTACCCACCCCAGCCATGGCCCGACTCTCCGTACCTGTCCTCATCCCCATCCCCGTCTCACTCCTCCTCCATCAGCCCATTCCCCAGCAGCCCTGTCTCCACCTCCCCCCTCCCCCCTCCTCTCCTACCCCACGGCCCCCCTGCCTACCACCAGGAGTGTCACATGACCTTCAGTGGTGCCCCACCCATGCAGCATATCACGCTGGATGAAGGTAATTCACCTTGTCTTTAGTGCAGGAGGCATTCTGATTGGCTACGAGCCACAGCCAATGAAAATTGAGAACAGAGCAGCAAATTAGCGACATGACTTATGGTGTGCTAGCAAAATGTTAAGTAGCTAACATATACGAGTCTTAGCTAGCTACTCAGGTACATTCATTATGTATTAATAAAATCTACTCTTATTTGGTCACATGGTAAAAAATAAAGTAGCTAGCTAACTAAAATATCAAACAGTCAAATATCAAATATCAGACAGAAAATGCATAGCTTAGAACCCACAGGTCATTAATCTGTAATGCTACACACACATTTTTCAACACCTAATTTCACATGTTCATGCAACTGACCCTACATAAAGAGTGTAGGAAAAAGTCATTACCTTATGAAAGGTGTTCAGCTAACATTACCTTACATGGAACTAAAAAAGTAGCACATGTTTGATTACTATAGTTTAGACAATCTTAATTAGCTTGTCAGTGAACAGTTGACAGTGTATCACTTTACTTTTCAAAAGAAATAAACAGTGTAAAGATTAACTTCAGGATAGCAGAATTTTGTAAAATTGTCACAAATACATCACTGAAATTATGCAAATATGTCACATCACACTAATAACTAATGTAAACTCTAATAATTAAATGCTAAAGTAATATGATGCTAACATGCCAATGCTTTGTCCACAGTGACTGAGTTCATTGGTGAGGACATCAGGACGTTTCACACAGACAGCCGACCCGCGTAACATGCTGCTCTTGTTTACACGTAGAAGTTTATTTTATACATTCTGTTGTTTTTACGTTACAGTATATTTTGTGCTAATTCACAATAAGGGAACGGCTGTAAGTATGAGTTTTGTAGATAAGTGTTACGTTATCAGCATTGAGTTGATATCAAATGGAGCAAGTGTTTTTTTTAAACATGTTTGCTAAATAAATTATCGTTGTATTAAAATGTGTATGAGTTTATTTATGGCTGTGATGTTATACATTACTGAGTAATTCAGGATGGGTACATGGATGGATGGATGAATGAGTGGATGAATGAATGGATGGTTGGACGAATGGATGGATAGATGGATGGATGAGTGGGTAAATGGGAGAATGGGTGGATGGATGGATGGATGGATGGATGGGTGGATGAATGGCTGGATAAACAGGTCTACTTCCCTAATCCTTTATTGTCTGCTCTTCTTTACTTTGTGAGCAGTGTGTAATATGTTAGTGCTTTCTACTGCCTGTGAGGTAAACTGCAATTGCAATAAAAACACTGACAGGCCCTGCCCTTCTCCACAATTGACTCCACCCCTCTGTTCAAAAGGAAAAGGGGTGGGACTAAGCAGTTATGGGGTGAAGCACATTTCTGGGCCAGAACACAACAGTCCACAAGATATCTGCATCATATAAAAGAAAATGGAGGAAAACAATGACTGAAGAAAACAAAGAGCAGAAAAAAGAAGAGAAAGAGAAAGAGGCAGGTGCCACCAGGTCACTGTGGTTGACCATGTCCTTGTCCATGTCCACAGTGAGAGAAGCTGAGCAACGACTTCAAACAATCTGAGGTTTTACAGTCCGAACCTTCAAAGAGGAGAACAGGTCATTTACTGCAATCTGCTGTTTACAGGGAATATAAATTACAGTACTGACATTTACAGTACCGTATACAATTCTCAGTACTCATTTATGAACTATAACTGTACAAGTTACTGTTTATACTCTGTGTGGTGTTTAGTGTACAACATGGAGAAACAGGAAGAGGACTAAACAGTATTACTGTGAAGAGAATGTAATTGCTGTATCCCATAGACTTATAGCCCTGTATCAGTAGTTCATACAGACAAGGACTGTAGTCCCTGATACAGTACCAGTACTCATTATTCTCTACTTCTGGAGAACTGAGAAGCGGTTTCATAATGCAAATAGATAACGAATAACGAAACAGAAACTTGTTGGATAAGAACAATATTCACCTGTGTGTGTGTGTGTGTGTGAGAGAGAGAGAGAGAGAGAGAGAGAGAGAAAGATAGTAAGATCACCAACAGGGGGTGCCTTGTCGCAGCTTTTATTCTCTAACCTGAACTTCACTGTGTATCTTGAAAAATCATCTAGATTAATGTTTACACTTTACTAGTTACTCTAATAATCACACACACACACACACACACACAGATTTATTTTAGAAATAAATATTTTATAACATTAAATTTATGGAAATAATTTTTAAAAAGTTTTAGTCATTTTATAAAGATTTATTATGTGGTTTTTATGTTAATTTTTGTCCACATTGCACAAAATGTATTAATCAATGAATGCATTTATATAGAAAAACAGAAAGAGACAGAAAGAGAAAGAAAGTGACAGACACAGACAGAGAGAGAGAAAGACAGTGAGATAGACAGAGAGAGACAGAGTCAGAAAGACAGTTAGACAGCCAGAGAGAGACAGACATAGAGAGAATGAGACAGAGTGAAAAATATAAAAATGAATGTAAATGTTGTGTAACAGATTGAATCTGATTCAACACTTTAAATACATATTAAATGCAAACTGTTCCACATCTCACTCACTGATAAAGTGACGTGACATGATGCATGCATTCACACACACACACACACACAGTAATATGTTATAAGGAACAAAGTGTAATCAGAATAATGATGTGTCTCAGGAACCTCGGGCTAATAATGATACATTTACTGATTATTTACTTTATTGTTATTTCATCTGAGCTCGACTTAACTGTAATTTTATTTTCTCTGTTGTAGTTATCACATGAATGAAATACAAGCTCATTGTAAACAAAAACTCTCCATATTCAGATGATTATAAAATATATTTCTGTATTAATACAATATATTAATACAAATATGATGCAATGTTCTTAGCGTTGTTCTTAACTAACATGTTTATTTAGTTCATTAATCTTTAGTAAGCACTTTATCCTGATCTGGAGTGTGTGTGTGTGAGAGAGAGAGAGAGAGAGAGAGAGTCGCACATGAGTAGAGAACTCAAGACAGGGACATACAGGGACATTTCTTTTTTTTTTCTTTCTTTTTTATTCAGAGCTCATTTCCCACAATGCACCAGTGTGAGAGTGATAACCTCACTGTAACAGCCCGTGACAGACACTCACTCTGCACAACAAACACACTCGTGTGTAACTAACAGCTGATATTTACATACGAAACACATTTGCATATAATTAGCATATATAATTTGCATACACCTACTGTAATACTGATACGATCGTGTTTATTTCAAAAGCAGAATATATTGAAAAACATTGAAAAATAATACTGTCACAATCACAATATATCAATTTTTCATTATTGTCTTTAAATTTGTATTTTAAGTCATTTAGCTAACATGCTAAATTTAAACCTGTGAAATTATGTCAGAATATACAAATTTCATCTGAAAGTTGAGCTAAAAACATACAGATTGAGATAACTGCACATTTAGCTAACAGCATTAGCAGTTCTTCTGACCAATTACATGACCAGAATTTAATCACATGACTATTTTCAGTTTTTGGAAAATGGCCTCAAATCCCTGAAGTGGTTAATACAAAGTTTTTTTTAATTATTTTTTATTCTTTGTTAAATCAGTGACTATGAATTTGACAAAATGGAAATTAAACGATAACTTCAACGTTATTTCTGGAATCATTATAGGAGTAGTAGTTCTTAAACTGTATCTTTTTTAATGTCTTAAGTCTGACATGCTAATTTATTTAGCTTGCAGTTAGCATCCTCTAGCTCGAACACACTGTGTAAAAATCATGATAAATCAGAATATACACGTAATTCTTCACCTGGTTTTATCAGGAGTTGTGTTTAAACACTTGATGGTGAAACGTGAAAACATTTCTGCACTAATCCATAAGCACCAGCACTACATGCTGCTTCATAACAATTACCAAAACACTGATTCAATCAATGCGCTAATCCCTTCTAATGTGACAAAGCATCAATGTTCAGAGAGATAAATGTGCTAATATATTATTATTAAAACTAACTAAGCTGTAAGTGTAAAAAAAAAAAGTATGATGATAAACTTTAAAAAATTGTAATTTTAAATGATTTGTGAAATTTTCTTTAAAAATTACTCTGATGTGCAAAGGTCTTTGGTATAGTACAATTGCTGAAAATGAGGAAAAAAACCACATAACACTAAAAAATAAAGCTTCCCAAATTAATACTGAAAAATAAACACTTCAGTGTGTCTAAGGTCATGTGATGTCATCTGTGGTGTTTGTGGTGAATGGAAAAAACAGACTGAAAGAGAGACTAGCATATGTGGCATCATTGTAGCCATCGGAACACCACAGACACCACACTGATCATGCAACCATGCCCACTTTCCAATACTGTGTCCAACACCACGTTCACAGACTTCCACTAAACACTGTGCAAGTGAGGAAATCTTCACACTTCATGCACAGTTGTATCGGCTTTTTAACTAACTAGTCTGATGTGTTACCTAGCTAGAATAATCTGGCTTGCTAACTAGTGAGTGTACAAATTACCTGGTTGTCTGCTTAGCCTGCTTGATAACCACAATTTTAATTTAAAGAATTTTATCGCTCCTTACTAAACAGCTTTAGAAAAGAAACATGGAGACTACAGTGATGTCGGAGTATGCTAATCTAACGCACATCGTTCAAGCTAATAACAGTAATTTAAGATGGTGGCTGAGAAGAAAGAGTATTGGAAAACAATGCAATGCAATACTGTGATTAAACCGTAACGAAGACTAGCCTGGCTGAGTAGATCAGGTCTGCAAGATACAGCAGGAAGTTTAGCGCAGTGAGGACAGCAATGGCTAAAGTCTTATCCCATGGACAGAGCCCCTGGTAGGAGCCACACTCATTCGGCCGGTGGCTGTTCCCTCCATGTTTATCATCAAACTTGTAAATGGGCCAGATGATGGTGGCGGAGAGATACATCGCTACGGCGAGCAGAGCGTAGATGGACAGGAAACGTGGGAAGGAAACTGGGAGCAGTCCAGTCCACTCAGCGATGCACATAATGATGATGGCCGCTGACAGGATGAAGCAGATGCAGTAGACAGAGAGACACCATTTTGTTGCTGCGTTCTGGTTATAAGACACCGGATCGCTGATGAAAACGAAGATGACACAGGCGATGAAGGTCTCACAGACTTTCAGAATACCTGGCGCTGTAGCCATGTAGCCGGACACCTCGCCTGGGCGCGCCTTGCTCAAGCTGACCTCGCTGAAGTAGGCGAGTGTAGCAAGGCAGGAGAAGACAGTGGAGACGATGCGGCAGTTGACGTATTCCTCACGTCCCCCATAGCCTTTCAGAAAGAATAAAGGGAAGATGATGGAAGCAGACAGACAGAGTAGAGAGGCATAGCAGGCGAAGGTAATGGGGAAGTTCTTCCAGGAGACAGGAGCACGAGACTGTAGGCCGCAGATCTCCACCAGGAGGATCAGTAGCGTCCCGGCAAAGCTGAAGCTCCAACAGAACACGCACCAGTCTCCGGTACCATGCTTCACCTGTGCGCCATACAAAGCTACGCTAAATGCCACACACGCAAACACCATGGCCGCCACCCGCGACCACATCAGCGGGGAGGAGCGGAACACCACTGGCATGATGGGAACGCCTCAGACACGCCTGATCTGTGCTGCTGGGTTGTTGCGAAGAAGGATGTCTGAGGACAGAAGAGAAAGCATGATGTTATAAAACCAGATATATGAAAATATGACCATGTTCCAAACTGCATACTGCTAATGATAGTACACTACTGTGATGTCTGCCCTGATTCTGTCCCTGCACATCCATCGTACTGTGTAGTGTCCACAGTACTGTGTTGGTCTCCACAATACGATGTAACTGTGGAGTAAACGAGTGTCATGCTGAGGCTTCGCTTGACAAACACACTATGTGACAAAGCTTGACTGATTGCTACAAATGAATTTATGCTATCTGCACTTTCTAGTGGGCCATCTTCTTCCTGTTGTCGTGGAAATTGTCGTAAAAATACGTAATACCTAAAAATAACAGTGCGACCTGCAATACTGGAGCACATATAAATGAGAGTCGACATGAAACCATATAGTGATTATGTGAGCTCATAATCTCATGATGGTAATTTAATCTTCCTTTGGTCTCTTAGTCATTAATCTTGTAGTCCATTGGTTTCTTCCATAGTCCCTTAATCTCTTGGATCCTTGGTTCTGTAGTCCCTTAGTCCTGATGTCCATTAGCTCCTAGCTTCCTTAGCCCTTTAGTCTCATAATCCCTTAATCATTTATTTCCTTCCTTTAGTTCCTTAGTTTCTTAGTCCTTCAATCTCTTGCTTCCATTGTCACTTGGTCCCTTAGTCCCTGTAGTTCCCTAGTCCCTTAGTCCCTGTAGTTCCCTAGTCCCTTAGTCTTTTAGTCTCTGTAGCTCCCTAGTCCATTAATCCCTTAGTCAAGTAGTTCTTTAGTCCATTAGTCCCTTGTTCCCTTAGTTTCTCAACCGCTTAGGCCACAATTTAGTTCCATAGTCACATAGTGCTTTAACCCATAGCCCCTCCTAGTAGTTTCTTAGTTATGAGATTCCTTAGTGCCTTGTAATGTAGTGTTTGTCTCTGTTTGTTCTAGGTGACTTTCCCGGAGCACTTCTGGATTAGCCATAATAAACACACTTTGAGTAAACACTTGAGTAATGTGCTCCCACACATTACAGCTGCACCCCAAACAGCCAATACCTAAGGATGTGTACTATTTTGACATGTTATTTAGTATAGTATAATGTGGTTTGGGAAGTGGCCCATGCTGCATAAAACAACAGCTGCATTGTACTGCACTTTTTCCAGCAGGACAGAGAGACATGAACACTCAGACAGCTGTGCTGCTTACATACCACCAACAAACATGCTAACAAATGCTAAAAACTCTAACATATATCACTGACAAAAGGTCTCAGAGCTATACTCTGGCCACATCCACTCCCTCTTCACTACACAGTACACTATTTTTGGAGTTGTGTCTGAAAGTATAAAGGAGAATGTGAGTGAAATTCCACAGTGCACTGCGGAAGGCTAGTGTCTATATAATATATGCATGTTTAGGCAGCATATCATGTGGTGTACATGGTGTAGGGGTGTAAACGGGCATGGCTGTTCTCTGGCCTTGTGTTTTAAACTGTGTTTTGAGCCATTTGGGACTCAGCTGATGACTAATCTTCTCCAACCACTTAGAAAAGACAAGACCTTTCTCCAACCCTACACGCCATCCTGTGGGAGGACAGAGGGACAATCAGAGCATTCAGCTCTCCTACTGAAAGCTGGGTTCAGCTGCACATCACATCAATCTTTCACGCCACACTAATGGAGAGAGAGAGACTGAAAGAGAGAGACAAATAGAGAGAGAAATTGAAAAAGAAAAGGATAGAGAAATGGAGAGACAGAAAGATGAAGAAAACATGATGGAGCAAGAAAGAGGGTGGGGGAGAATAACAGACAGAAAGACAGATAGCCAAATAGACTGTCGATAGAGAGAAATAGGAGGATAAAACGAAGGGATATTGATGAATAGATCCGCATGTACACGTGTATGATGTTATAGTGATTTAAATGCTTTTAGCTGCAGAATAATGTAATGTTCTAATGGTAATAAAGCTAGCATAGAGTGAAAAGTGTGTGTGAGAGAGAAATAATGAGTGAAAGAATGTACGTCTCCAGGTATGGACAGGGAGAGGGGGAATTCTTACACGTCCTTCTGCCTTAAACTCTAAACAAAGGCTGAAATAACTGAGCCATGACTCACTGCTCCCTTCCTCCCTCTCTCTCTTTCAGTTACTGGTGCTCTCTCTCACCCAACTGTGGCTCAGAGTTTCCAGTTTACTAATGAGTTCCAGATGCTGAGGATCCCCACAAACAGAGAGAGAGAGAGAGAGAGAGAGAGAGAGACGGGTGCACTAGGGGGAGGTGGTTGGGGTGAATGATAGATGAATAAATGGAGGCCCTGGAACATGTGTTTAGGAAGAGACTAGTGATTGGTCAGGATATGTGTGTGTGTGTGTGTGTGTGTGTGGAGGGGGCTAAAGGATTTCCAGCCTCACCCATTAGAGAGAGAAACAGACAAAAGTGAAATAGAGCAGGAGAGTGCCTCGTGTTTTCCATGATGGAATTAATTTACTCATTTCAATCCTGCTCTCCTTCTCCACCTCTCTCTGTCTCACTGTTTCTCTCTCTCTCTCTGTTTCTCTCTCTTTCCCTCTGTCTCTCTCCCCTGTCTCTCTGGGCTGTATTCAGTGTAAGCTTACATAGCTGCTTAAGCTGATTTTCCAAGCTCAAATTATAAAAATCATCAGTACACTTAGAGTTCACACATAGCACCAGCACTCATTACACACTAATGTCATTACACACAGCTCAGAGCAGTAAATATACACTATGTTACAACAACACACACACAACTACATACATGACTAAACATGCAGCTACACACACAACTATATGCACTACTAGACACACAAGTTCACACATAACTATACACATGACTACTGTATACACACAACTACACACACAACTACACGCACAACTACACACACAACTAAACACATGACTACACATACAATTACATATGAATACACATGCAACTACACACACAATTCTCCTGTCTTTCTTCCCTCTTTCTGGTTCACTCTCTTCAAATCTCTTTACTCCATCTTTTTTTTTCTATTTTTATTTCTCTTTCCATTTTCTCTCTCTCATCATCTCTGTCTGTCTGTCTCTCTCTCTCCTTAGCTCCATCGTTACTGCACGCATCATCATTAATCATGATTATTCTGTTATTCTGTCATTCAGGCTTTCAGTCCCCATTTCAGGAAATGAACATTCAAAAATTTATTTTAGCTTCTAGAAATGAAATCACCTCACAACCACCTGTGTGTGTGTATGTGTGTGTGTGTAAGGGGGTGTGTATTCCAGCCCCACCCTGCACAGTGTACTTACACACATTTTCCCCTCTACCTAGTCTGTGTTTATAAAGTGATTTAACTGTTCATCAGCAAATTAAAATGCTGTTTATAAGACATTGATAAACGCAAACATTTCAGAAACTGCAGAAAACACACCCACTCACAGTAAAAAAAAAAAAACTCTTTCAAAAAAACAGAACAAAAAAACTGAAAGTTAAAAAAAAAACTCACAATAGTGAATCACTTCATTTTCTCACTGTTTCACTGAAAGAGAGATGAAAAATAAAAGTAAACATGTGTTACCTGCTCTGATCTTCTCCTTGTCTCGTGGAGTCTCTGAGCTCAGACTGTGTATCTGTAAAAGTGCTTTGTGTAAGAGAGTGTGTCTTATTCAGTGTGAGTTCAGTGATGGGAGTTTACAGTGTGAGAGAGAGAGAAAACGAACAACCTCCACACACTCCGCCTAGAATCTCCATATTAGTACAGAACACCCATTCACTCTGTCTGTCTCTCTGTGTGTCTTTCTCTCTGTCTGTCTCTTTCTCAATCTGCCTCTCTCACTCTCTGTCTGTCCCTCTCTCTATCTCTCTGTATGTTTTTTTTCTTTCTAAGTTTCTCTGCTGTTCTTAACGTCACGTAATAATCATCTTCATTTATGTTTGACTTCATTTCCCCACAACTCTGTTGAACTCTGGATTATGATTGGTAATCAGGTGTTGATTAATTTTCTATAACAGCAGCTCTGACAGTAGTGCAGCTGAAAATCACAGGTTTATATTAATGCGCTCATTCTAATACGTTATCATTTCTATAGTAACAGCTCATTCACAGGGACTGTGAATGTACAGCAGACACTCCACATAAACATTAAAAACATGTAATCGTTGATGTGGTGAAGTTTTCTGTAATTTATTTTTAACAGTTATGGAAGGAGTGCTATAGGAGGAACTTTAAAAGCTATAACTTTAAGTTTTCTGATATCTTCAGGACAGAGGAGTTTTGCAGTTTCTCTGTAAAATGACTGCATTTTTTTTGTCTTATTAACTTCAAGAGAGAGAAGAAAGAGGGGCTGGTAATGGAACAATTGTTTATAACTGCTATAACGTAAATGAAAACAGGAACTAATTTGTTTCACTTTTGACGTTTGACATGAAATGTAACTATAAATGGATAAAAAATATGATGTGTCCTTCTTAATAAATAAAAATAATAATTGTTGGTAAATTGCTGTTGTGTAAGAGGAATGAAACACTTGGGGACCTGCTGTTATAAGAAAATAATCAACGTCAGGGTGGTAACAATAACTCCACTTCATCACACCACCCCAGCATCAGTTATTTTGCCACACAGTGTTTATTATGTATTTATTTCACAGAGCAATAGAATATTTTACATTGCAGAGCATTACTGATATCAGTACACTTCTAACAGTGAAGGAAATTGACAGATAAGGCATCTCTGTGTAATGAGACTGTGAGGATGGAGACGGGTTACTGAGATCAGGGTTGAGACAGAGATGGGGACAGATAATGAGTCAGATACAGAGATGAAAACAGAGGCTGGAGATGTGGTGAGGATGGAGATGGAGACAATGCCTAAGGTGATAATGGGGAGGGGGAATGATCAGGACTGGAAAGAGAGTGGACAATGATGGAGAAGTTGCCTCAAAATAGTAGGACGTGGAGAAAGAAGTAAATAAGTGGGGTAAGATGGAGATGTGGCCTGAGAATGGAGATAGTGGTGGAGATAAAGATGGCGATGCTTGTGGAGCTGGAGGTGGAGATAGAGGTGGAGATGGATGTGCAGACAAAGATGGTGGTTGAGATGGAGATGGAGGTGGAGATGGAGATGGTGGTTGAGATGGAGTTGGAGATAAAGATGGAGTTGTATTTAGAGGTGGTGGTGGAGGTGGAGGTGGTGGTGGAGATGGAGGTGGAGATGGTGATTGAGATGGAAATGGAGGTGGAGATGGAGGTGGTAATTGAGATAGAGATGGAATTGGTGGTGGAGATGGAGGTAGAGATGGTTGTGCAGACAAAGATGGTGGTTGAGATGGAGATGGAGGTGGAGATGGAGATGGTAATTGAGATGGAGTTGGAGATAGAGATGGAGTTGGATTTAGAGGTGGTGGTGGAAATGGAGGTGGTGGTGGAGGTGGTGGTGGAGATCTAGTTGGAGGTGGAGATATTGGTTGAGTCGGAGGTGGAGATGGAAACAGAGGTGGAGATGGTGGTTGAGATGGACACATGTAGCTTTTTGCTGGATTGTTGTAGTGGCAAGGGCGTGTTTGTGTGTGTGTGTGTGTGTGTGTGTGTGTGTGTGTGTGTGTGTGTGTGTGTGTGTGCGCATGTGTTGAGCAGCAGGATTTCATTTCACATGACTGAAAGTGTATTAATAGCACCGTGAGTAAACGTCACGTTTACACTGTTACTCTGTAAACGAGCTGTATCCTTTATTTGTTTATATTATTTGTTGCTAGGTAATAAAAACAGTAGCCATGGAAACCAGCGGTCTGTTTCTCATGTATTTATAAAATGTGGTTAAAGAGAACTGTGACTTTGGAGTTCATTTCCGTTCTGAGATCACACACACACACACACAAACACACACATGTATATATATATATATATATATATATATATATATATATATATATATATATATATATATATATACAGTACTGTGCAAAAGTCTTAGGCACCCTATTTTTTTTTTAGTACAAAGTTTGTTATAGATTTTTATTTTATGACTTCTACATTATTGAAAATTTTTGGAAAACATTTTAGATTTCCAAACATTAGTTTTCCAGCACAAAATTAAATGTTACAGAAAAATGTCTGTATGTCAGTAAAGAAAGCAGCGTATTACATGAGACCACTTTTCAGACAAAAAAACATAATGAAGGCTGCTGGGTTTCACTGCAGAAATAAGAAGCAACTGTGACAGTCAAAGTCTCCAGAAGAACTGTGGCTGGTTCTGCAAGATGCTCAGTAACACTTACAGCTAAATTCCTTATAAAACTGCACTAACTGTACCTGAGACTACTATTTTTTTTTTTAAGCGAAGGATCGTCACACCAAATATTGACTTTGTTTCATTTATTACTGTTTACTGCTCTTTATACTATTTTTTTTAATGTAGAAACATCTTTGCCCTCCAGCATTTTTTTGCATGTGCCTAAGACTTTTGCACACTATTGTATGTACATATATATATATATATATATATATAATGTAACATTGATCAAAAAATAAATGTAGATAAATGTAGAGAAGTTTAATATTTTATTTAAAAAGTACTATTTAATTATAATGGAAAAGTACTGTTACAGCGTACCACATACTCAATACTGTAACAAGAATACTTGTTACATGTAGTTCAGTACTTTCCATCTCTGCATATGCATATAAGATTAAAAAACTGTCATAACTCAAATATATCATATATTTATAATATATATACATGAGATATACTGCTGCAATAAAATAAACATGAAGTTAGTTCTAATCATGTACATATGTTTATAATCTAATCATTTTCAACATGGCTATGTGGGTAAATTCACCCTAACCTTTCATTTTAAAGGTGCACTGTATCCACGTTTCCAGGTTAAGGATACACAGG
The DNA here is from genome assembly GCF_027358585.1 of Pangasianodon hypophthalmus. Taxonomy (NCBI): domain Eukaryota; kingdom Metazoa; phylum Chordata; class Actinopteri; order Siluriformes; family Pangasiidae; genus Pangasianodon; species Pangasianodon hypophthalmus. Next base: position 27,207,907 of record NC_069713.1, read on the forward strand.
TAAAAGGTAATGGTACCACCACAGCAACAAGGAAAAGTACTGTTTAGTATACCCTTATTTCTGAGAGTGCAGCATCAGTTGAATTATCATCAACACAAATCCTGTCACTCTGTGTGAGTTCTGCTAATGAAGTTTATTAAACTTCACTGGAGCTGAGAAATGATTACCAAGTGGACTTCTCCAAGCAGACTTCTCCAAGTGGAAGTGAAGGAGACAGCAGTAATGTTTAACGGACCTGACTTTTTCTGTTAGAACTGTAAAAGAACACAAGAGCAGCGTGCCGAACGGAGTATACCAACACTGCCACCTAGTGTTCACTGTAGCAAAATGACCCAACAATCTTTACACATATCTTTGTAGCTGTGAGTCAGGATCTAAATTCATCTTCATCATCATCATCATCATTATCACCAAAAAAATCATCATCATCAATATCATGATCATTACCTAATTAACATAAAGTTAGATCAAACCGAATGCACAGCCACCACTTTGATCTGAGGCTTGAACTGTAAAGATCTCTTACATCTAAAGCACTTATTCTAAATGAAACTATTACTGATCAGGAGTTTAATGTATTGTGTTTAACAGAAAATTGGGCTAGACCAAATGAGTACTAACATACCCCAAATATAGGTATATACACCACCCTTGTCTAACTTGCAGAGGCAGAAGTGTCTATGTTGTTTATAAGGGTATTCTAGGCATCACAGAAAAACCTGGATATGAATTCAATTTATTTGACCTACACATTTAGTCAGAGAGATACTACCAGATGCAATCGAATCTCTATTAAAAATAATCAATTCCTCCCTTAACACTAGCTATGTACTAGCAGTTATCAGACCCCTCATTAGAAAACCAAACCTTGACCCCGTCAGCTGTCCAACTATAGGCCAATATCAAACCTCCTCTTTATCTCCAAGATCCTAGAAAAGGTTGTAGCACAGCAGTTATGCTCATACTTGCTGTACATAGGTTTAACATTCACGAAATCAATCAGTCAGGATTTAGGCCTCATCACAGCACAAATACACTTCTGGTTAAAGTGGTAAATGACCTACTACTGGCCTCTGATCAGGCTTGTGTCTCCTTGCTTGTGTTGCTTGACCTTGGCGCAGCATTTGACACCACTGATCATACTATTCTCCTTGATAGACGAGAAAATGATGCTGGAGTTTGGGGAACGGCCCTCTCCTGGCTCAGGTCTTATTTGACTGATTATCAGTTTGTGGATGTAAATGCTGACTTCTCTATGCATGCTAAGGTAAAGTTTGGTGTTCCACAAGGTTTTGTTTTAGGTCCACTGCTTTTTCCCCTATATATGCTACTTCTGGGTAAAATAATTCATAAACATGGTATTAGCTTCCACTGTTATGCTGATGACACACAATTGTTTCAGCAAAGCCAGATAACAGACACCAGCTTAATAAAGTTGAGGAATGTGTAAAGGACATTAGACACTGGATGCTTATGAACTTCCTTCTAGCTTTCTGATTACATAGTAACTCTGGATGGCCTTTCTGCCATCATGTGCAGCAGTAAAAGACCTTGGTGATTATTGACTCCAGTCTTTCATTTGAAGCTCATGAAGGTAATATTACTTCTAGCTTTCTATCATCTCAGAAATATTGCTAAGATAAGAAATATAATGTCACTACATGAAGCGGAAAAATTAGGTCATGCTTTTGTTACCTCTAGGTTGGATTATTGTAATGTGTTACTGTCTGGATCTTCCAGTGGGTGCATAAACAAGCTCCAGTTAGTGCAGCAGCCAGAGTCCTTACTAGAACCAGAAGATATGACCACATCACCCCTATCTTATCCACACTGCACTGGCTCCCATTGGAACTCAGACATAGTCTCAGTAGCTAAGTCTAGGCTGAAAACCTATTTGTTTAGTCAAAACTTTTCTTAATAGTTTTTTCTTAGGTAAAGGAGCAGATCTGGAGGATTCATGGGCATAGAGTGTTTTGGTGAACTGGGATGTTTGGATGCTGTGCACCGGTTCTTACAGTACAGTTCTTGAAGAGTAATGATTTATAATCACCCAGATGAGGATGGATTCCCTTTTGAGTCTGGTTCCTCTCAAGATTTCTTCCTCATGTTGTCTTCAGGAGTTTTCCTCACCACCGTCACTTCTGGCTTGCTAGGGATGCATTTATAAATTTAAATTTCATATCCAGAATTTATATATTTCTGTAAAGCTGCTTTGTGGCAATGTCCATTGTTAAAAGTTCTATATTAAATTGAAATTAATCATCAGCTTCATCATCACCATCATCATTAGTATAATCATTAGTATTGATATGTAAATTGATATATATATTCAGTTCAGTTTTATTTTTGTAACTCTTAGTATTAGAAATTGTCACAATGCAGCTTTATAGAAATCTGTAAACTTACAACCTGCAGTTACACAACATGTGTGTGTGTGTGTTTGTACCTGGGTGTAATGAATAATATATAACATATAAACATTGATGTAACAGAAATAAATTTATGTAGAAGGTGTGAGTGTGGCCAGGACTGCTGCCAGCCAGTCAGAACACACTGTTATTTATACTTATATTAAATGAAATAAACTGTACATTAGTTGCACATTAATTTCTCTATCTAAGCAATTTGCATATTTAATTATGCATGCTGAATTTAGAGTAGTTTGGAACTTTCACATTTAAGGCATTAAATATTCATGATTTCCTGTACATTTAACACACCTTTTAATTATTCATGCTGTGTTATTTGCTGTGGTGGCCCGCCAAGGAGCTATCATTCGCGCATATCAGGAGCAACTCGCGGCGCTGCAGGCCGCTCAAGAACAGCTCCAGCAGACTCCGGCGACTCTTGCTGCTTCAGCCGCACCGGCACACAGCGAATCGATCCCGATGGCTCTCCCGGAAAAATTCGACGGCTCCGCGGAGCACTGCCGAGGCTTTTTGAATACCCGGCGGGGGGGCGCGACGTAGCAGTACAACTCTTGGAGTTGCGTCAAGGCACCAAACCGGCCGCGGATTACGCCGTGAAGTTCCGTACCCTAGCGGCCCAGAGTGGGTGGAATGACCCCGCACTGCTAGCAGTGTTTAGGGAGGGACTATGTCCGGCTTTACAGGCGGAGATGGCCTGCCGCAGCACGGACGTCACGCTGTCTGAGTATATCACCACGGCCATTCATCTGGATAACCTCCTCCGCCAGCAACGCCGCACATCTCACCCTCGCTATGAACCTCGGGTTCGGGAGGACTACAGCAGACCACGGGAGGAGGGGCCGGAGCCTATGCAACTGGGCGGCACCAGAGTGTCCCTGGAGGAACGTCAACGTCGGGCTCGCCGTAATCTATGCTTCTACTGCGGGGGCACCGGCCACTGGGTTAACAACTGCCCCGAGAAACCATCTACCTCCAAGGTGAGAAACGATTTCGTATCCTCCTGCATGACACTTAAAGTGACTTTGCACCACACTCAGGGCACTATTGTGGTTCCAGCACTAGTGGACTCCGGGGCGGCCGTCAACCTCATCGATCAACAGCTTGCAGAGGACCTTCACCTCCCCACACTGCCATGCAAACCCCCCTTGCGAGTGACGGCCGTCGATAACCGTCCCATCGGGGGAGGCCTCATCACTCATCGGACCCGTCCACTCACCCTACAAGTGAGTGCACTGCACTTTGAGGAGACTACCTTTTACGTCATCTCCACTCCTTCAAACCCCATCATCCTGGGCTTCCCCTGGCTGCAACTTCATAACCCTGTCATGTCCTGGAAGGAGGGAGAACTGATCAGCTGGTCACCCCATTCCAAGAACCACTGCCTCCGCAAGATCCAGTCACAGCCATGTTTCTCGACCTCCATCGAAAGTCCCGACACGTCAGAAGACATCTCAATACCATGCGAATACCAGGATCTACGAGAGGTGTTCAGTAAAGAAAGAGCCAGGCAGTTACCCCCCCACCGCCCGTGGGACTGCGCGATCGAGCTGCTGCCCAACGCCATGCCCCCCAAGAATAAAGTTTACCCTCTCTCTCTCCCCGAGACCAAGGCTATGGAGGAATACGTCAAGGAAGCCCTAGCCATGGGCTATATCCGACCCTCCACTTCTCCAGCAGCGGCGGGATTCTTCTTCGTTGAAAAGAAAGGTGGTGGTCTGCTGCCATGCATCGACTACAGGGGACTGAATGCGTTGACAGTCCAATACCCCAGGCTGGTACCAGCAGCCTTGGAGCAACTCAGGGAGGCTCGGATATTCACTAAGCTGGACCTGTGCAGCGCGTACAATCTAGTAAGAATCAAGGAGGGGGACGAGTGGAAGACGGGGACACTACGAGTATCTAGTGATGCCTTATGGATTAACCAATGCCCCAGCAGTGTTTCAATCATTCATAAACGAGATCGTCAAGGATGTGCTCCACCACTACGTCATCGCTTACATTGATGACATTCTTATCTACTCATCCACTTATGAGGAACATGTTCACCACGTCAGAGCAGTCCTCACCCGGCTGCTGAAACACCAGTTATACGTCAAGGCCGCGAAATGTGAATTCCACCAAGACTCCATTACCTTCCTGGGTTACGTCATCTCTAAGAAGGGGGTGGAGATGGACGCCGGCAAAGTAAAGGCAGTCGCGGACTGGCCCGAACCTACAACAGTCAAGGAATTGCAGCGGTTCCTAGGGTTCGCAAACTTTTACCGACGGTTCATAAGGAACTACAGCGGCATCGCTAATCCAATGACGTCACTCCTGCGGGGTAAACCACGGCATCTACGCTGGACGGAACAGGCCCGATCCGCATTCACCCAGCTAAAGATTAGCTTCACCACGGCGCCAATCTTGAGGCACCCAGACCCCAGCTTGCCCTTCATCGTCGAGGTGGATGCCTCCAGCTGCGGAATCGGGGCCATACTCTCACAGCGCCATGGAAACCCAGGGAAAGTTTATCCTTGTGCTTACTTTTCCCAAAAGCTAACCCCGGCTGAAGCTAACTACGATGTCGGCAATCGGGAGCTCCTATCTATCAAGGAAACATTGGTAGAATGGCGGCATTGGTTGGAGGGAGCGTGTCACCCGTTCATAGTATTGACCGACCATTGTAACCTGGAATATCTGCGTAACGCAAAGAGACTAAACTCAAGACAAGCTCGATGGGCACTGTTCTTTACCCGGTTCCGGTTCACTGTCACATATAGACCAGGCACCAAGAATGGCAAAGCCGATGCTCTATCCCGTCGACACGACCCAATAAATGCGCCCAGCAGCCCGGAGCCAATACTATCGCCCGCCATAGTACTCGCACCTATCCGATGGGACATCATAGAGGAGATGCAGCGGGCCCAGGCCAATGAACCTCCACCACCAGCTTGTCCACCCACCAAGCTCTTCGTGCCTGCCCCTCTTCGTCTGAGAATAATGCGGTGGGTGCACGAGACGCCCAGCTCCGGCCACCCTGGTATCCGGCGCACCCCAGCCCTGATCAGCAACCACTTTTGGTGGCCCGCACTGGCCCAGGACGTGGAGGAGTATGCAGCTCCTGTGTACAGTCTCGAACCAGCCGCCAGCTCCCCATGGGCCTGTTAGAACCTCTGCCCATTCCCAAGCGACCCTGGTCCCACATGGCTATAGACTTTGTTACTGACCTCCCTAGTTCTGCAGGGTACACCACGATCCTAGTAGCCATCGACAGGTTCTCTAAGGCATGCCGACTGGTCCCCCTCAAAGGCCTACGCACAGCCATGGAAACGGCTACAACACTGTTTCACCACATTTTCCGCACCTACGGCCTTCCTGAGGATAACGTGTCCGACCGGGGCCCGCAATTCACGTCTAGAGTCTGGAGAGCTTTCTGCACCCACCTAGGGGTCAACATAAGCCTCAATTCTGGATACCACCCACAGTCTAATGGACAGACCGAGAGTTTGAACCAGGAGATCGGCAGGTACCTCCGCTCTTACTGTAGCCGTGAACAGCAGCGCTGGAGTGAGTTTCTCCCGTGGGCAGAGTATGCCCAGAACTCCCTCACCCACTCATCCACGGGACTCACACCGTTCCAGTGCATTCTGGGGTATCAACCACCTCTGTTCCCTTGGTCAGGAGAACCCTCTGACGTACCTGCCATAGACGACTGGGACCGCCGTAGCCAGGAGGTCTGGGAAAGCGCCCACGTCCGCCTGCAACGTGCCATACGACGTCAAAGAATACAGACGCACCGTCATAGACGCCCACATCCCAGACTCCAGGTGGGTAGGAGGGTCTGGTTATCCACGCGAAACCTAAGACTGAGGCTACCCTGCCGCAAGCTGAGTCCACGATTCATTGGCCCTTTCCCTATCGTCCGCCAAGTGAACCCGGTGACTTACCGCCTCCAACTCCCTGCCTCGTATCGGATCTCCCCCACCTTCCACGTGTCCCTGCTCAAACCAGCACGCCCCCGCCAGGACGACACAACCATGGGGAATGAACCACCGCCACCGCTCGATATTGATGGGTCCCCAGCTTATAGGGTGAGCTCACTCCTCAACTCTCGACGCCATGGTAACCGCCTACAGTATCTGGTGGACTGGGAGGGGTACGGTCCAGAGGAGCAATCCTGGGTAAATACAGACGACATCCTCGACCCCTCATTGGTGGAGGATTTCCATCGCCTCCACCCCAACCGGCCAGCTCCTCGGCCCCGGGGCCGTCCACGTCGTAGAACACCTGGAGGTGTTCCTAGAGGGGGGGGTTCTGTAGCATCACCACCGGCACCTGCCCGCCAGAGGGAGCCCTCGCCCGAGTTTTGATGCCACCCACGACAAACACTTCCGGGGTTTTTTCAGATATTTAAGCAGCGCATTCACTACACTAGGACGCGAAGTATTGTTTTCGGGACATTACCAAGCCTTTTCTCTCTGCCTTAGTGTTTTGTTGTCTTTTGTGCTCGACCCTGTTCACGTTTACGGTTTTCTGCCTTTGCCTTGTGTTTTTTGGATTTGTTTGCCTCGCTGCTTGACTTCCTGGTTTACCGGACTTTACTGCCTGTTTCTCGACTACGTTTCTGCCTGCTGTTTTGGATTATCCGCTATTAAATCTGCTAATGGATCCTACACAACCCGCCTCCAGCGATTCATTACAACAAGACATATATTTTAATGCAAAAAATATTTAATGAACAAAATGTATCTAGATGTTTATGTGTGTGATTAATAACGTAAACTGTTACACACCATAGAGGAATAATTACTAAATTAATTATTTATATATTTATAATAATTGGCATTAATATTTATTGATTATTAAATTTAAAGAAAAATAAACACACTTGAAATAACACTGTTTAAACTGTTAAACTGGACCTGCACATGTTTTAAATGTTTTAAAAATAAACCGCTTTACCTGTAGTTAAGTTCAGGTGTCCAGTGAACTGTGAGGTAATTACTGTATGAAACACCAACAGGGCCATATACAGAGCTAGACATCAGTTTACATGTTTTTAATTTCTCCTAACTGTAGCCAACCAATAGCTAGCAAGAATGCTTAATTACTTTCTAACTAGCTAGCTCCAGTTCATGCAATAAAGGATTACATTTACATTTACATTTATGGCATTTGGCAGACGCCCTTATCCAGAGCGACTTACAATAGTTCTTTGAAGTCTATCAAAAATACATTTTGATATTGGCTCGCTAGGTCACAAACTAGGAATACCATCAGTCCAAAACTCTGTTGGGGAGGAGCTTTTTTTTTTTTTTTTTTTTTGCAAAAGTGCTAATTTAAGTATTTTATGAAGAGGTAAGTCTTTAGACGTCGTTTGAAGACTGCCAGTGACTCAGCTGTTCGGACATCTAGAGGAAGTTCATTCCACCACCTTGGTGCCAGAACAGAGAAGAGTCTCGATGCATGCCTTGCTTGTACCCGGAGAGATGGTGGGACCAGTCAAGCAGTGCTAGAGGATCGGAGGGAGCGTGGTGGCGCTCGAGGTGTGATAATTGCTTTGAGATAAGTGGGTGCTGGTCCGTTTTTGGCTTTTTAGGCAAGCATCAGTGTTTTAAATCTGATGCGGGCAGCTACAGGAAGCCAGTGGAGGGAGCGCAGCAATGGGGTGGTGTGGGAAAATTTAGGAAGGTTGAAAACCAATCGTGCAGCTGCATTCTGGATCAGTTGCAGAGGACGAATGGTGCTCAGAGGCAGACCTGCCAGGAGTGAGTTGCAGTAGTCCAGTCTTGAAATGACAAGGGACTGAACAAGCACCTGTGTGGCCTGTGAGGAAAGAAATGGACGAATTCTTCTGATGTTATAAAGGAGAAATCGACATGAGCATGTTAGATTAGCAATGTGAGAGGAGAAGGACAGTTGATTGTCCATGGTTACCCCAAAATTGCGTGCAGTAACCGAAGGCGAGATCAGAGAATTGTCTATTGAAATTGCAAGATCCTGAGATGGGGATGAATCACCTGGGATGAACAGCAGTTCAGTTTTGGTGGGATTAAGTTTCAGCTGATGAGCTGTCATCCATGATGAGATGTCTGCCAGACAAGCTGATATCTGAGCAGAAACATGAGAGTCTGAGGGAGGGAAGGAGAGGATGAGTTGTGTCATCTGCATAGCAGTGGTATGAAAACCCATGTGAGGATATGACCGCACCAAGAGATCGAATATAGAGGGAGAACAGGAGAGGACCAAGTACTGAGCCTTGTGGAACACCAGTGGAGAGTCTGTGAGGAGCAGATGTGGATCCCCTCCATGTCACCTGATATGACCGATCTTCCAGGTAGGAAGCAAACCATTGCCATGCTGCACCACGAATTCCTAGGCTCATGTGGAGCTCCGAGTGGTTCATGAATAGGAGAGTCTTGTGGTTCACCGTGTCAAATGCTGCTGAAAGGTCAAGGAGGATGAGGACTGAAGACAGTTTGGCTGACCTAGCGGCATGTAGCGTCTCAGTGATGGCCAAAAGGGCAGTCTCTGTGGAGTGTGCCGGTTTGAAGCCAATCTTATGTCAGATAATGTTGCTGAATATGAAAAAACTTCAGACATCAACCAAAAGACAGCAAGACGTTAACATCATAACTAGCTAGCCTTCATTCTCTCTTATCAGTTAATGTTAAATATTCCAGAAAATCACTTTTATGGTTTATTTGAATAATAAAAATAAGAATAACAGTATTAACGGGACACTTCATCCAAAATAAAAAATGTAACTATCGATATAGCTGGTAGAAACAGGCTTACTCGCATCTTACAGTGATGAAGGAAACCCCTTCCTACACACACACACACACACATACACACATTCTATATATATGAGTATTATGCTCAGAGATGAAGTGAAATGTACAAAAGAGCATTTTCTGTGGTTGATTGTAGTATGTAATTACACAATTTGCTCAGATACTTTTACTTTTATGTAAGATGATGCAGCATTAATTGTATTGTTGGACTGCTTAATATCCCACATTGTATAAGAAAAAAGTGGTTCATGATTAAGATTACAATGAAGATTACTCATATTAAATAAAGGGATAAAAAGTTTAGAAATATGCACCTGAGTCAGAGACAAATCATTTTCAATACATGAAACTAAAAGGAATAAATAGAGAACTGCACCCTTGTGCATGAGCCTGGATCACACTGATGACGTAAGAAGAACAAAGCAATATTCTTTAATTGCAGGTCTAACTTTAGATGATCTTCATCGAATATACACATTATCACTCAGTCTGTTATAGAATTCAGCCGAAAGTTTATCAGGATCTCGTACAGTGTGAAAAGTAATAATAATCTTGCTGTGTTTTGGGCCGCTTGGCGTTCCACAGGGCGGGGATGGCTGTGAAAAAGCTAGGAAGTAAGATAGCAGTGTGGAGCTCCGAGTTTTGTGTGAACAAGGTTTAAACCTGCAGCTTACAGATTACAGAGGTGTTATTTCCTATCGCGGATGTATTTTTTTGTCATTCGACCTCGCGCTTTGATTTTGTTTACAGGACAGGTGAGCTGCTGTGTTCTTCCGCTGACCAGGTTTTAGTGGAGGCGCTGAGGACGAAGGGCAAGTGGCTTTTAACGCGCGGTATAGATATGTGTCGTGATGGAATGACGGCAGATTAAAGCAGGTAAGAGACTTAGAAAATTAACCATAAATTACAATATAAAATTTAAGCGTGCATGTGAATTTTGTAATTTTATTTCAGAGTGGCTCTGCTCAGGTTTGTTAATCATCTCAGTGCAGACGCGTATTTTACTTTTTACACCTGTTAAGGAATTCCACAGCTGCAAATGCAAATATTATTCGTTTTGAATTCATAATCCACACTTTATTTATTTGTTTGTTTGTTTGTTGACTGATTGATTAAGTAAAATTTTTTTTTTCTTTTTTTTTTTTTGCGCGTGAGATGTTCCAGCTTGGCACTTCCTAGTTCAATCTGTACAAGCGTGAACATGCACTCTATTTTCCCCTCTCCTGTTTTGCATTCCCTCCACTCCCTTACACACACACACTCACACTCACACTCCTGCTCCGTTCTGTAGGTGCTGTGTGACATGTGGTGTGTTCTCGAGTGTCACGATGAGCATCTCAGAGAGCAAAAGCTCCACAGGCGTGTCCTACGTACTGAAGATTCATGTGAGTCCGTCCCTCAGTACACGTCCATCCTGCACAGTCAGGGTGCGAAAGGGCACCACGGCAGCCCTGGTGGTGCAGCGCATTGCTGAGCTACTTGAACTAGACTTATCCCGGCCGTACGAGCTGATGGAGGTGAGGGAACACTCAGGGGACAAACACATCCTCCGGATGGACGACTGTCCTGTGGACTGCCTGCTGCTTTGGCCTCAGGGACATGAGGAAAGTCAGGGTTATTATTTCACCTTTCAGGAGGGCAAACAGGACACATCAGGGCAGTATGGCACTGTGCAGGACTTTCTCACACCCCAGCGTAAAGATGTGAAGGATCTGTGCAGCCTCACTGTGCTTAACGAGGCCAGTATTCTAGAAACTCTACGCTGTCGGTTCTACAAGAACCAAATCTACACATACGCCAGTAACATCCTCATCGCCATTAATCCCTTCAAGTTCCTCCCCATCTACAACCCCAAATATCTGCAAAGGTACGAGAATTGCATTCTAGGGAAAGAAGATCCTCACATCTTCGCTATAGCGGATGCTGCATTCCATGCCATGCTGAACAAACAGACCAATCAGTGCATTGTCATCTCTGGAGAAAGTGGCTCGGGGAAAACGCAAAGCACCAACTTCCTCATCCACTGTCTGACTGCACTGAGCCGGAAGGGGTGCACCAGTGGTGTGGAGAGGACCATCTTAGGAGCTGGACCAGTACTTGAGGTACCGATTTCTGTTTCCAACACACACTGGTAAAGTTCATTTTATGAGCATTAACTCATTTGCTGCAAGTTTCCTGTTACTAAATGGAGAAAGCAGTTTATAAACATGAGCAGTAAAGCATTTACAGATTGGACTTTACTACTCTGGCCCCATCATTACATCACAGCCAGTGGAGCTGGGTTACTTTACTCTGCTAGTGAATTAGCATACCAAATACTTATCACACAAGCTGTTTGGTTGATAGGTGAGTCAGTTGTTGGGTTGGACAGTTATTGAGTTAGCCAGTGAGTCAGGTGGTTCTTGGCTTTGTCACTTGGTCAGTTGTTGGTGGGTCAGGCCAGTCAGTCACGTCAAGAAGTGAAGTATTAAGAGAGAGAGTAAAGTTGATAGGGAACGTCAGTGAGGGAGTAAAGTTAAGGGATGTTCACAAGGGAGTGAGGGGAACATCCCTCTTAACAAAGAAGCAAAGTTCCAGTGAGATTATTAGGGGAAGTCATCAAGGGAGCATAGTCATTAGGGGACATATTCAAGGGAGCATAGTCATTAGGGGAAGTGATTAAGGAAGTACAGGGTTTCCTCCAGATGTGGTCCAGACAAAGACCAGGTGAGGATTATGAGTGATAGAAATTGGTTGTTTGGAATAACTAATGTCATAGTAAATAATGTCATAGTGAAGGTGTGTTCCCTCTCCAGGACATTTGTCCAGGACAGCGTGTGATTGGCTGATGATATCATTTTGTCATTTCTCTCTTGCAAGTGATGAAAACCTGAATATTTAGCTTTTTTCTCCAAACTCTTTTTCACTGGAAACAGGAAGCAGTGACTGTAAGCACATGACCGAGGGATATTCTTCTCACACTTCCTTGTGTTATAAAAAGAAACAGCAATGTGTTTGTGTGTGATTCTTTGAGGGAAGTCTTGAACATTATATTCTGTCCTATTCAGTTGGTCTTTATATACAGCAATATGTTTATGCTTCAAATCTGCGGTCTGTGTTATTTTTATTTCAGTGATGGTACAGTTGTTTGTTGGTTAGTTAGGTCTCTTGGTAAGTTAGTTGTTGAGTCAGTTAGTTATTTTGGTGGGTTGGTGGGTTTTTTGATGGATGTGTTAGCTGTTTCGTCACTGGGTTGGTTATTTGGTGGGTGTGCTGATCAGTGGGTCAGTTATTTGGGGAGTGTTTTGTTAAGTGGGTCAGTTAATCGGTGGGTTGTTTGGTCAGTGGGTTGGTTGGACAGTGTGTAGATTGGATGTTTAGTCAGTTGTCAGTTGGTTGGTGAACTGGTGAGTGGGAAGGTCAGTTGGTGGGTTGGTCAGCTGGTCAGTCAGCAGTTCGGTTAGTTGTTAAGCTGGTTGGCCAGTATGTGAGCTAATTTTTGGGTTAGTTGGTGGGGTATCCGTTGTTCAGCCAGTTGATTTGTTGTTGGTGGGTCAGGGCAGTCAGTCTGTTGTTAAGTTAGTTGATTGATTGTTGGTGGGTCAGGTCAGTTGTTCAGGTTGTTGATTGGTTGTTGGTGGGTCAGGTCAGTTGGTCAGTTGTTCAGTCAGTTGATTGGTTAGTCAGTGGGTAAACTGTGCAGTCAGTTGTTTGTCTTGGTGGGTCAGGTCAGTCGATCAGTGTGTTAGTTATTGAGTTGTTTAGTCAGTGAGTTAGTTGTTGAATTGTTTGGAAAAATATTTTTAGAATTGTTCTACTGTTAAGCTGTTTAGAGAAGATGAGAAGATGATGGTGTTTTGTGAGATTAAGTGTTCGCAGTGTTCAGCATGTAAACACTGAGGCGTGTTCTTCACTGTCGTTCTCTCTAAGGGTTAAACAAGAAATCTTGTCATGTAATTCGCCAAAACTCGTTTAACCTGTTCAACACTATAATCACTGCACAATTCTCACACTGTGTGTGTGTGTGTGTGTGTGTGTGTGTGTGTGTGTGTGTGTGTGTTTCCCACAGCACATCTGTTTCAGAATGAACTAAAGCACAACTCCTCAGTGTTGAATTAACTCTTAATGTCCAGTTGCTCATATAAAGACTCATATGAAGTGTGGAATTAACACTGCATTATAAGTGTACTCTGGAACAAAAAACAAGGGTTTTTTTTGTTTTTTGTGTGTGTGGTAGAGTGTGTCGTAGTTGGTAGATCAAATACAAGTTGTAGATTTGTGAACTTTAACAGAAAAGACAGACAGACAGACAGACAGACAGGGAGGTAGATTATCTATTAGTAATTTCCCAATACCCAATAGTAAAATTATTGACACTGTAAGGAGAATTGCATAAGTAGCTCTATATTAATGTTATTTTATAAGATAATGTTATAGTTTTGAGATATAAAAGACACTCAAGTGGATGTGTGACGATGTGTGATGGATGTAGATGAAAGGACTGTGTGTGTGTCAGTAACCACAAAATTATTGTTGATGGACATTAATGTATGTCTGAATCAGAAATGTAGATCAGTGTAGCTTTACAGATGTATTTTTCCTTTCTAAAGGAGAATATACCATCATCTCCTCTGTTTTCTTCTGTGACGTTGTAGAAGAGGAGAGGAAGTATTTTCATCATGAAACTAACACAGGAAGTGGTGGTGAGCAGTAATGTGTCCTGTTACCACCAGCCATGTTTGTGGATTTAACCACAACACCACTGTAATATTTATATTCTATACATTATTTTACATTAATTATTACTGAAGTGAACAGAAGATAGAGTGGGGAATTTAAAATAAACACTTTTATTCTTTGTGTAACTCAGAGCTGTAAATCATGTGTAACAGAAACCCTGTCTGCTTGACCTTTGACCTTTTTTCCATACACATCCTCTTTAATCCCTTTTCCATACATGGTCGATCCTGAACAGAGCTCTATCCCTCTGATCACGAGGCAGTTACTCAGCTGTAAGTCACAATAACATATTTAATTAGCGCTGACTTATTTTGACTGTATCATAATTTATTGCATGTTGTTTGAAAAAATGCATGGCATGTTGGTCATGTATTTTAAGATGCCCGGTTATTGCAGTAGCTACCAGTGTAACCATGGCAACTAGAAAAAAAACCCAAGCCTGGAGGCCTGATGGATAGAGAGTCGGACTTGCAACCCGAAGGTGAACCTGAAGGTCATGGGTTCGAGTCTCAGGTCTGGCAGGGATTGTAGGTGGAGGGCGTGAATGACCAGTGATCTCTTCCACCCTCAATACCACGACTGAGGTGAGACCCTTGAGCAAGGCACCGAACCCCCAACTGCTCCCCGGGCGGCGCAACAAAAAAAAAAAAATGGCTGCACCGGATGTGTGTTCACGGTGTGTGTGTATGTGTGTGTGTTCACAACTGTGTGTGTGCACTTGGATGGGTTAAATGCAGAGCACAAATTCCGAGTATGGGTCACCATAATTGGCCACAAGTCACGTCACTTTACTTCACTTCACTCCTCTCACTTCTCCACCCATCTCTGCCACCGGCCACTGTAATTCACCCACACAAATATTCCAGTCAGCTCACAGTCACACGTAACAGACCGGTTTACGATATTTTCCACATCATGGCTCTGTTTTAGTTTTCCTCCGGAATTTATGACCTTATTGGAACAAGAGTGTGTGTTTGTCAGTAAATGTATATTTAAGTGTGTCTGTGTTTGTGTGAGAGAGAGAGTTCTACATGGGAGAACACACACCTGCATGAATGACAAAAACACAGTGTTCAAAGTTGACATGACTGTTGGTGTGTTCACTCTCACTCCTCTACCTCTTAAACTCTCTGAATTTGTTTTTTGTTTGTTTGTTTGTTTGTTTGTTTTAGTTGTAGTAGTATTGAAGGTGTGCAACTTGGCTCCTCCAAGGGTGTTGGTCAACTCAGAATACCAGAGCAGGCAGAAACATGCTCACACACATTTATTCACACCAGGAGAGCACACACACATTTTAGCAGCAATCCGGATCTGTTCTGCTTCTATGGAAGGAAAAGAAACCCTGGCCTGATTTCACTGTAATCATAATGAAATAAACAGTGCAGTCATTAACACATTAAGTCATTAACATTAGTCATTTTGGGACATTTTGCCTGTAAATATACACAGAGGGTTCAGAAAATATTCACATTCCTTTGCACATTTTATTGTTCATCCTTTCCTCAGTTCTGACCAGTCTCCCCATCCCTGCTGCTGAGATGTTCCCCCATGTTCCACCATGCTTCACTGTAGGGATGGTATTAACCAGTTGTGTCTTCTAAGTAGTGCTCTCCAGTAGTATACACACTGTCTCTCCTATCTAGTACTCTCCAGTAGTGCACACTCTGTGTCTCCTATCTAGGGCCCTAAATATATTAATAATATTAAGAAGAAGAATAAAGTGATAATTCTTATAGTGTTTCACTTTCACTCAGGGTTTCTCTTCTAACATGTTTCTCTTTAAATACATGTTTTCTTTTTTGTTTTTTTAGAGACACATTTACTATATTTATATTTATATATTTGTTTAAATATTTATATATGTGTTACTTTACTGACTGCTATAAACTACATGGAGCAAGAGAAAAGTTTAGGTTTTAGAACATGATGGAAATATTTTTTGTATTTATTGTATTTTTTGTCCTCTCAGGCATTCGGGAATGCAAAGACGACATATAACAACAACTCGAGTCGCTTTGGGAAGTTTATCCAGGTGAATTTCTTGGAAGGTGGAATCGTTAGAGGGTGAGTCAGATTCTTTGTCTGCATTCTTCTTGAATGTGTGTCGTCTGAAGGAGTGTGATAACATCTAAAGCATTGTTCTTTACTTTAGTACATATAACAGCTCTCGCGCTCTCTCTCTCTCTCTCTCTCTCTCTCTCTCTCTCTCTCTCTCTCTCTCTCTCTCTCACACACACTCACACACACACACACACACTGCATGTGCTGATCATCAGTTGCACTCAGTTACATCACCCTAATGTATATCATGTTAAATATGGATGTAACTGAATACGAATACTTTCAGATTGAACAGATAATGTCTTCTAAACATCTAAACAAAAACGTCAACTGATGTGAATCCTGATATCATTATCGTGCAGGAAGGTGAAATTTTTTCAGGTTTTGTGTTAAAATTGATGCTGCCACCATCATGCTTCACTGTGGATATTGTGTGCTTTGGGTGATCAGCTGTCTTGGTTTAGAATTATTCTTGTCCCTTCATTAGTTTTTGAGGGATATCCTGTTCTTGGTAACGTCACTGTGGTGCCCCATTTTCACCAGTTGATGATGACCTTCACGGTGTTCCATGTTTTATATATATATATATATATATATATATATATATATATATATATATATATATATATTTATTTTATATAATATAATCATTTGAATATTATGTACTGTATATAAATAATTTATCAGACTAGCAAGGTGATTCGTCTGTAACTCTGATATTTTTAAAACAGCCCTTCCCTACATCATCATCAATCATGAAATAACACTAGGCCTACCCCAGATTTAGAACAAAGTTGCTCACATATCAATCAGAGGTAACTATCATATCATATTGTATTGTATCAGATTATATTGTCAAATATCGATTTGTTGCAGTATGATACGACAGTTACTTCTGATCAATATGTGAGCAACTTTGTTCTGAATCTAGGGTAGTGTTTCTCTGCAGGGTTGTTTCAGGGTGTTTATTTTGGACAAATTTGGAGAATTATTGTCTGTATTGTCTATGTATATGCTCTGTTACAATACTGTGTGTGTGTGTGTGTGTGTGTGTGTGTCAGAGCTACAATAGAGAAGTACCTGCTGGAGAAATGTCGTCTTGTCTCCAGGAAGAGCCGAGAAAGGTAAAAAACAGCATGAAGTGAATGGAATTAATTTATTTTTCTGATTTATTTCCATAAAAATTATTATTATTATTATCATTCAGGTTAAATGTGTTTGAAATCTTATTTTATCTTATCTTTCCTTATCTCTCTTCTATTCTGTGTGTGTGTTACAGGAACTATCATGTGTTTTATTACCTGCTTGTCGGAGCGTCTCAGGAAGAAAAAGAAGAGTTCAAACTGTTAGAACCTGAAAATTATCACTACCTCAAACAGGTGCACACACACACACACACACGTGCACACACACACATTGACCCAGACGTGTGTGTGATATCAAGGTGTGTATCTGAATGTTGTGTTAATGCTATAGGATCAGGCTGATGTGGATGATGCAGCGGAGATTCGATATGAGTTTAAGAGACTTCAGCAGGCAATGGAGATGGTTGGTTTCCTGCCTGCTACCAAGAAACAGTGAGTTACTAAGCGGAAACATTTCACACACACCACTGACAAGGTCTCACACACCAGTATCACACTGCTGATAACATGTGTTTTACAATTTTATCACATTTTCACCAGATTAAAGAGCAGTGTTTACAGTAAAACACTTGTATTAAGCCTTATACAGGTTAGAATAAAGTTTGATTAACTCAGGATTTGTTTGAGTTGTGTGTTTGTTGTTTTTTTGTTACACCACTTTAATTTCAAACCTGGATTAAAATCTTCAACTCTGATTAAAACTTTGATTAGAACCTTACATTTGATTCAGTCTAATTTACTTCAGTTCACTCTTATTCATTTTGATTTACTCTTATTTATTCTGATTCAGTCTGATTCATTCTGATTTAGTCTGATTTACTCTTATTCTTTCTGATTCATTCTGAGTTACTCTTATTCTCTCTGATTCAGTCTGATTCAATTTTATTCAATCTGATTAACTCTTATTCATTCATATTCACTCTGATTGTTTATGATGGATTACAGTCTGAATAAATCAACAGCAGCAAACCGTCTCTCCAGATAATAATTAACAATGTTTTTTGTCTCTTTTTGTCTAATGAACACTGCCATTTTGTGCATTTAAATGAAAATTAATTATTAAAATGTATCCCAAAATAAAATTTTAATCCAAGTTTAAAGTCCTGAAACCAGTATAAAGTATAAATTAAAATTAAAAAGTTTAATTCAATTCAGTTTAATTTAATTCAGGTTTAAAGCTTAACGTCATTCAGGAAAGAAATTCAGATTTTTATTCAACCTTGTTTTCTGCTAAAAGCGAAATGTGATGTTAATTACAGACAGTTTGATGTAAAGTGATGAAAGTGATTTTTAGATCTCAAGTGTTTATTTCTAACACTAAACTGAATTGTTTATTGTAACTCTAAAACTAAAGTGTTCACGTCATCATTCCTGAATATGTCAAAACATCAACTGAACCTTCTGCAGATTTCCATAAATGGTTATAACACACGCACACTCACACACACACACACACTCACACACACACACACACACACACACACACACACATAGCCCTGTTCACACATTTTCTCTGTATTGTGAATCAGAAGTTGTTTAATATTAGATGCCAAATTAAAAAACACTCTAAATCCTCAAGAGAAAAATGAAATTCTCACAGCCGACTAGCGCAATGTTGTGGGTGGAAGAGCGATTACTCCAGCTGGAGTAAGGTTTGTGATCGTGCAGAGTGAGGAAGATGAAGAAATGTACATTTTGTTTCTATATCATGATGTTTCTCTTTATAATGCAGAAATAGATTATCATTTAAGGTTTTCACACCTCTATATAGCATGTGAAGAATTAAAACGTTCTGAAATCTCCTCCCAGTGTTTGAAGTTTTTATTTTCTTTCCTGTTGGGTGTGTTGGATGTTCATGTCGCAGCTCCACTCCTCTCCACCCTGTTGTGTTGTTTGCAGAATATTCTCTGTGCTTTCCGCTATTCTGTATCTGGGAAATGTGACATATGAGATGAGAGCAGATGGAGATGGAGTGACCGTGGGACCCGCACCCGTCCTCAAAACTCTGTCTGAACTGCTCAAGGTCAAATACACACTAATTATATATAATATATACATACACACATACATACATACATATATATATATATATATATATATATATATATATATATATATATATATATATATATATATATATATATATATATATATATATATATGCATACACACTTCACACACACAGGATGTTTATTACTGACTTTAATACCAACATGAATAAAATGTACGTATATATACATTTTAAAGTCAGTAATAAACATTGTGTGTGTGTGTGTGTGTGTGTGTATACACTCAGGTGAGAGAGGATCTGCTAATCAAGGCTCTGACTCAGAGGAAAGCTCAGACGGTGAACGACGTGCTCATGCTGCGCTACAGCCTCAATGAGGTACACCTCACTCTCACAGTGTTTAAACTGCAGTGTTGTGTTTATATCACAGTGTTGTGTTGTTGTTTTTACACGTGTGTTTAGGCAATCACGGCGCGAGACTCGATGGCTAAATCTCTGTACAGCTCACTGTTTGACTGGATCGTCCTCCGCATCAACCACGCTCTCCTCAACAAGAGAGACATGGAGGAGGCTGTCCCGGTACTCGGCGCGCACACACTCTCGCTCTCACACACTCTCTCTCTCACTCTCACATACACACACACATGACTCGCTAACTGACAGCCAACTCACAGTCTTCAGCTGAGACACGCCCACTACTCATTAATAACCCCCCCCCCCCAACAAGGGAGGATGAAGGCTATCACGTGAAGCTAGGTGAATACAACTGCTGCTCGTACAACGCCAGAGGGTGGCGTAACACACTTGGAGTTATCCGCCCACTTCTGCAGGCATTAGACACCCATGATTTGCTAGTGGTGCTGTGATTGACAGGGGAGAGAGAGTATGCCCCTCCCTCCCAGAGAGCATGGCCAGTTTAGCTCAGCCCTGGCTGTGACATCGTAGTGATTCAAACTCTCCTGGGTTAGATGCTTTTCTGTTGTGCCACTTACTCATTGATATTCATTAGCTTACTGCTGAGCTTCGCATATTGGTTTGTGTGTTAACATTTTTGTGTTTGTGTGTTTCAGTGTCTCTCTATCGGTGTGTTGGACATTTTCGGGTTTGAGGATTTTACAACCAACAGCTTTGAGCAGTTCTGCATTAACTACGCTAACGAACAGTTACAGAATTACTTTAACCAGCACATCTTCCTCCTGGAGCAGGTCAGTTACACAACTACCCACACCTACATAGAACTATACACAGCTACACACAACTACATAAAACTACACACAATTACACACAATTATACAACTATGTATATACAAAGGTGGATACACATCCACATACAACTTTACACACCTACATACACACAACTACACAAGATCGCCTGTGCACAGCCCTTTTCACGTTATTCCACAGGTTTTTGTTAGGATTTAGATCTGGGCTGGGCCATTCCATAACGCTGATCATCTTCTGAAGTTGACTTGGATTTGTGCTTTGGGTTGTTATTGTGCTGGAAGGTGAACATTATAGATTGGTATTTGGAGCTATCTTGACTAGAGCCCCAGTTCCAGTGGTCCCAGTTCAAACAGAAACATAGTATGATGCTGCCACCACCATGCTTCACTGTGGGTATGGTGTTCTTTGGGTGATAAACTATCTTGTTTTTGCACCAAACATATTTTTTAGAATTATGCACACAAAGTTTAACCAGACCCATTTGGCACATGGTTTGTGGTGATTTAGGGCTTGGATGTTTTTTTTGTTTTGTTTTGTTTTGGTTTTTTTTAGGGGGAGAAAAGGCTTCAGTCTAGCCACCCTACCCCTTCACCCAGACATGTAAAGAATATGAGATTGTTGTCACATGCAGGGAGCAAGCAGTGCTTGTTTGATGTTCTTGCAGCGCTTGTTTGATGTTCTTGCAGCTCCTTTAATGTTGCTGCAGGTCTCTCAGCAGCCTCCCTGATAAGTTTTCTTCTTGTCCTTTTGTCAGTTTTGGAGGAAGGTGCTATTGTTGTTGATGTCTCTGTGGTGCCTCATTTATAACTACACACAACTCTGTGTTTCAGGAGGAGTGTGTGTGTGTGTGTGTGTGTGTGTGAACATTGTGTTGGTGTTTCAGGATGAGTGTGTGTGTGTGTGTGTGTATTTGTGTGTATTTGTGTGAATATTGTGTCAGTATTTCAGGAGGAGTGTGTATGTGTGTAGACATTATGTTGGTGTTTCAGGAGGAGTGTGTGTGTGTCTGTGTGAATATCGTGTTGGTGTTTCAGGGGTGTGTGTGTATGAACATAGTCAGTGTTTCAGAGTTTTGTGTGTGTGAATATTGTGTCGGTGTTTCATGAGGAGTGTGTTTGTGAACATTGTGTTGGTGTTTCAGGAGTGTATGTATGTACATTGTGTTGTTGTTTCAGGAGGTGTGTGTGAGCATTGTGTCGGTGTTTCAGGAGGAGTGTGTCGGTGTTTCAGGAGGAGTGTGTCGGTGTTTCAGGAGGAGTGTGTTGGTGTTTTAGGAGTGTGTGTGTGTGTGAACATTGTGTAGATGTTTCACGATGTGTGTGTGTGGACATTCTGTTGGTGTTTCAGGAGGTATGGGTGTGTGTGTGTGTGTGTGTGTGTGTGTGTGTGGACATTGTGTCAGTGTTTCAGGAGGTGTGTGTGTGTGTGAACACTGTGTAGATGTTTCACGATATGTGTGTGTGGACATTCTGTTGGTGTTTCAGGAGGTATGGGTGTGTGTGTCTGTGTGAACACTGTGTCGATGTTTCACGATGTGTGTGTGTGTGGACATTGTGTTGGTGTTTCAGGAGATGCGTGTATGTGTGCATGTGTGTGTGTGTGAACACTGTCAGTGTTTCAGGAGGAGTGTGTTGGTGTTTCAGGAGGAGTGTGTTGGTGTTTTAGGAGTGTGTGTGTGTGTGTGTGAACATTGTGTAGATGTTTCACGATGTGTGTGTGTGGACATTCTGTTGGTGTTTCAGGAGGTATGGGTGTGTGTGTGTGTGTGGACATTGTGTCAGTGTTTCAGGAGGTGTGTGTGTGTGTGAACACTGTGTAGATGTTTCACGATGTGTGTGTGTGGACATTCTGTTGGTGTTTCAGGAGGTATGGGTGTGTGTGTCTGTGTGAACACTGTGTCGATGTTTCACGATGTGTGTGTGTGTGGACATTGTGTTGGTGTTTCAGGAGATGCGTGTATGTGTGCATGTGTGTGTGTGTGAACACTGTCAGTGTTTCAGGAGGGGTGTGTGTGTGTGTGTGTGTGTGTGTGAACAAATTATTAGCACCCATTTAATATTTTGTCAAAGCTCTGTCTCTGCTAGAAGGAGCCACAGGAGTGTGTGTGTATGTGTGTGTGTGTGTGCGTGTACATTGCGTTGGTGTTTCAGGAGGAGTATGTTTCGGAGGGAATAAGCTGGACCTCAGTGAGCTACACAGATAATGTTGGCTGCATTAATCTGATCAGTCAGAAGCCCATGGGTCTGTTGTACCTGCTGGACGAGGAGAGCAGGTGAGCTGCAGTTACACCTTACATTAACACTGAATAAAAATTTCAACACTATACAACACTACAAACTTAGGCATTCATCTCCCTCCTCCTGTTTTAACCTCCTCCAGTTTACCTCATGCGACTGACAACAGGCTGTTGGAGAAGTTTAAGCGGCAACATCAGGAGAACCCTTTCTTTGTTCCTACACCAGTTCTAGAGCCCGCCTTCGTCATCCAACACTACGCTGGCAACGTCAAATACCAAATAAAGGTAGAGTCATGGTGTTCACCTGTAGCTGTTATTTTGCACTCTAATAGCTAGCATGCTAGTTTTGTTTAGCTACACAGCCTCATGCTAGTTTTAATACTTTATTTAATGAAGCTACTAGCTAGCTATTTATTTTAATTTAATCAAATCCAGTTTTAATGCTAGCAAGCTAATTCTAGCAGACAGTTTCAGAGGGCATTGCAGCTCAGCAGGCAGATCAATGCATTCTCAATAAAGAATTAGAAGACCAAGATATGGCTATGGTGGTTGACGAAGCTGCTACATGTTCCCACAGGATTTCAGAGTGAAAAACACGGACCACATGAGGCCCGATATCGTCGCTCTCCTTCGCAGTAGTGAACGAGGCTATCTGAGACAGTTAATTGGCTTAGACCCAGTCGCAGTGTTCAGGTGGGGGATCCTCCGTGCCATCATACGCGCAGTGTACGCCATTAAAGGGGCGAGGCGACACTCGGCCACTGAACATCCAGGTAACAAGTCAAATTGATTGTTACCATGTTGATGCTGATGTTTATTAATGTAATAACAAAACATGTGATGGTGATGACGTGGAATGTGTGTAGTGATGTGACGGCGATGAAGTGGAATGTTTGTGGTGATCTAACGGTGATGATGTGGTTACATGGCGATGTATGATGATGTGGACTGTGTATGGTGATGTAACATGATGATATGATGACATGGTGATGTAACAGTGATGACGTCGACTGTGTGTGTGGTGACGTAACTTGATGACATGATAAGGAAGTGACATGACGATGATGACAGTGATGTAACAGAGATGACATGGACTGTGTGGGGTGATGCTACATGATGATATAATGAAGTGGTGATGTGATGGTGACATGAACTGTGTGTGGTGATGTAACATGATATGATGACGTGTTGATGTGATGGTGATGGTGATAATGTGGCAATGCTGATGGTGTGGTGTGTAGCGACAGTAAGGCGATACTCACGTGACTCGCTGAAGGAAATGAAGAGACCGAGCTCCACCATTGGCCGACTAATGAGGTGAGACTTTGACCAGCTGTCTTTCTCTTTCTGTCTGTCTCACTGTACATGCAATATTCTTACTGCAAATTATAATTTAAATATGAAACTGAAATAGTGAAATGTTCTTTTTGAATTGTCATTTATATACAGTTGAGGACAAAATTATTAGCCCCCCTACAAAATAGTCATTGTTTTAAAAGTATTTCAAAAGTGCTTTTAACCAGAGCAAAAAAAAATTAACACAGCTTTTTTAGACATCCTAGTTTTATTTTGGATGCTTACATTATTTTATATTCCACACAGAAATGAAAATATTACACAAAACACAAAAACTACCAGAGTCAAAATTATTAGCCCCCCACATTCTAATAGTCAATTGTGTATCCTTTTTGCTGGATAACTGCCTGCAGTCGTTTGGTGTAATCGTCAACAAGTCTCTGACACTTCATTTGAGGAAACCTGGCCCATTCTTCTTTGGCGAATCTCTCAAGTTCCTCCAGATTCGATGGTTTTCTGGCATGGACATTTTTCTTTAGGTCACCCCACATATTTTCTATTGGATTTAAGTCAGGGCTTTGTGCAGGCCATTCTATGACATTCACCTTGTTCGTCTGGAGATAGTTCTTCACCAAGAGAGATGTATGTTTAGGATCGTTGTCATGTTGGAAGATGAAGCGACGACTCAGACCTAGTTTCACTGCTGACTGCTTAAGGTTTTCTTTCAAAATATCCACATATTTTTCTTTATTCATGATCCCTTCCACCTTGACAAGATTTCCAGTTCCTGATGCACTGAAGCATCCCCACAGCATAATACTCCCACCACCGTGTTTCACTGTGGGGACGGTGTTCTTTGGGTTGAATGCCTCTCCCTTTTTTCTCCAAACGTAAGCAGTGTCTCTGTGACCAAAGAGCTCTAGTCTAGTCTCATCAGACCATAAGACATGCTTCCAGTATGAATAATCTTTCTCCAGGTTGTCCTGAGCATACTTAAGTCTGGCTTGAAGGTGTCTTTTCTTCAAAAGTGGAGTTTTTCTTGGTCTGCAACCTTGCAGTTCATTCCTGTGCAGAGCTCTAGTGATGGTCTTCTTAGAGACTATGATTCCTGATGTGGCCAAGTCATTCGCCAGTGTCTTGGCAGTTGTTCTGGGGTCTTTAGACACATCTCTCACTAGTTTTCTTTCCAGTGTCTTTGAAATCTTTCGCTTCCTACCTCTGCCAGGCTTGTTCTGCACTGTGTGGCTTTCTTTGAATTTCCGGATTATACCTCTCACTCCGGTTCTTGAGACTTGGAAACGCTTGGATAGCTTTGTATATCCTTCTCCTGTTTTATGTGCATCAGTAATTCTTTGTCTCAAGTCCAAACTGATTTCCTTTGTTTTTGGAATGTTGCTTTCTCAAATGACAGCTCAATGACCCATACTGAGGCTTTTATACCTTAATTTAACTTAATTATTGAGTGAGATCACCTGTTTCACCTGATCACCTTTACGCACATCACCTGTGAAGGTAAAGGACTTAATAAATGGTCATTTCTTATAGGGGGCTAATAATAATGTCCCTGGTCATTTTAGCTTTTTCTTACATAACAATGTTTTGGTGTGCAAATATAAATATTTTGGTCCTTCTAACGAAAAATAGTATGTTCAGAAATGCTGTGTTAAAAATTCCTTGCTCTGTTAAATAGGTACTTGGGAATATCTTGAGGAAACTTAAAATTTCATAGGGGGGCTAATAATTTTGTCCTCAACTGTATATATATATAAATAAACATAACTGATCACATTTTTGTGTAAGCAGCAGCTGTTTATATTAGCACCTATAATACAGTGAGATTATCAGCTTGTTTTTATTTCTGTTGTAGATCAAAATTAAGTTTAAGAGTGAATAATTTTTTTAAATTTTATTTCTGTGTGTTTTGTGTGCAGTCAGCGTTCTCTCATCGAGTTCTCCTTTGACCGTTCCGAGGAGAACCCTCTCGAAATGTTGGAGGACGTTTTTGCCACATTTGAGAATAAAAAGTAAGTTGGTACTGACATACAGATGCTGTCACACACACAGGTTCGTCTGGGTTCTTGTCTTCTTACTGGCTTTTCTTAGAAAAACCGTGCATTCCAGAATTATTGGCACCCTTCATGAAAATGAAAAAGCTTTCATATGTTTTCAAAAAAAAAAAAAAGAGTAACACATGCAACAAGTGATAGTTTTAGCTTAAATATGTAATAGTTTTTGTAAAAAACACAGATAAATTTTTGTTTCAGAATTATTGGCACCCAGTTAGAGCTCTGTCTCTGAAAGAAGGAGCCAGTTTTTGCAAAGTGATGGTGCCAGTTTTTGGTCTGAAATTCACAGAACAGATCAAAAAGTTATGATATTTGTATTCTTTTTTTCCCTCCTTCAACGTCCTCCTCAAGGTGATCTTATGTGTTTGAATCCTTTTAACTGCTAATGTCTTTTTTTTCTGTCCATCACATGATTTGTGCAGGTCAACAACCACCTGTCTTTTTGTGCTGATTTTTTTCCCCCTATGGTAATCAAGATGATTGAGATTTTACCTGTGTGTGAGACCTCAGGGAAACATGATTAAACATGATTTAACATGATTAAAAGTAAAAACTGAGCTCCTCAGCACTTAGCAATATAGAGCAATATAGAGTAATATACTGTTTTTCAAGAATGACAATTTGTTTGTGTTTATTTAAAATATTACCTGGGGCGTCAGTAATTTTGGCATGTATGAGTAATCAGCATCTGATAATTGCCGAAATGTAAACAGTTCTTGGTGGTGGAATTTTAGACTCTACTGTGTTATGGATTTTTATTTTGTGCTAATCTCATTATGATGTTCCCTATGGCTCTGTCCCAAACACAACAATTCAGCACTAGTTAGTCCTTGAAATTATACAGAAATTGTTTTATGTGTCACATTAATTTTTATTACGTGTCCTTTTTGTCCTCTGTATGCTAATGGATAATTATCCAATTAGCAAGCAGGCTATTAGCAAGCTACAGAATGGGCTACAATAACAATATGCTGTAATATTCTCTTTTCTAGTCACCTTTCTATGTATCTATGTGCAGTTTAAAGTCCTCTAGACAGTAGTTCCTGTTAGAATGGACTCTGATAAAGGACACTGTATTAGCTACTAGCGTTTGGGACACAGCCCGTAACCCCTCTCCTCTGCTGTGTCAGGGAATTGCATGCCAAAATCCTCCACACTGTAATGCGATTAGGTGGTGAAGTTCCTCAAAAGTTTCGTCTCTCCACCGTTTCTGTGAGGAAATTACAACAGTTTTCTCTGTGAGTCTGGGCCTGGGGCTATATTCCTCTATAGTGCTTTATAATGCTTCATAACCCTTTAATAAGTCCTTTCTATCTCTTTATAACCATTTAAATTTCTTACAAATCTTAAAAAATCTTTGTTTCTTTTATGATGTTTTTATAATACTTTATATTATTTCAATATGCTTTATTCTACCTATTCCTCATTTATAATACTTTTACAAACTTTGTAATCTTTCATATTACTTCGTTCTTTCAGTCTATGGTGAATAAAGACTGTTTGTGTTCATGTCGTGTTTATAACCTGCTGCGTGTGTCGTAGGAAGAGCCGGTCTGGTCGTCACAAACAGATCATTCCCAAGGTAACACTATTCTGTAATATTACACACAAATTACACATGAAACACACACTGAACACGCACAGATTAAACACTCACACTGGTTATTTGTGCAGAACCTTTTAGACTGTCGCTGTCTGAAGCTCATCATGGATTTGAATCTTCACAACAGTGACACTCGCGCTTTACTCCACCTGCACAAGAAGAAGAAACCTCCCAGCATCAGTAGCCAGTACCAGGTGTGTGTGTGTGTGAGTTGTGTAGGACATATTACTCTCGTTAATTTACTACTTCACTACTTTACTACTCTCACTAATTTCTACTACTCTCACTATCTTATCTTATCTTATCTTATCTTATCCATCTTTTTACTTAAAAGCCCATGTTTCTTTGCTGGTCTATAAATAAATGGCTGATGAGATGAAGAGAACTGCAGTGTTTAATGGATGCTGATGGACAGATCAATTCTGCCATGTGTTTTTCAGATGTCTCTGGTGAAGCTCTTGGAGACACTGAGGAGAGCTGAGCCATTCTTCGTACGCTGTATCAGGTCCAATACTGAGAAGGTTCACGCTCTTTATAACATTGGATGTTAAGATCGGCAACAATCGGCTGCAAACCCGAAGTGTGATTATACTGTGTGTGTATGTGTGTGTGTATGTGTGTGTTTCAGAGGGAAATGCAATTTGATGATGATCTCGTCCTTCGGCAGCTGAGGTACACTGGCATGTTGGAGACGGTCCGCATTAAGAGATCAGGTTATGGAGCCAAGTACACTTTTAAGGTACAGTTTTGTGTCCTAAAGTTCATAAACAGGAAATAAGTGTGTGTTTGTGTTAATGACAGAAATATAACAGATAAAATAAATATACAGCTAGAACGATCATGTTAATGAGTCCCAGTTCAGAAACTGTATTCAGAGTCTGTGATTTAAGTGTAAAAGTTACGTCAGTATTTACATGGGGAAAGTTCCTGGTATTCAGAGTCGAGTTACACAGCTGATTAAGTGGATTTTCTGAGCCAGATTTTTCTTGAGTAGAAGCGTCTGAGATGGAGTTTTACAATAACATCTAGACCACCAACTTTTAAACACAAGTACTCACCTTTAAACCTGAAAAAATATCAGGGATAGAAAATACAGACTGAAGAAGGAAATAGTGTTTTTTCCTTTGCTGTCAAATGTAATATGTTGTAACATAAAGGCCAAAGAGAATTTAAAGATGAAAAATAAAAAGACTATTATGATGATATATGAATGAGACGATGGCGAGTGTTAAAATAAATCTAATAGGAGTCTAGTATATCATCAATATATTACTGCATCAGTACTAGTGCTAGTAATTATCACATTATTCACTGGTTTAATTTAACAAAATGGCTTCCACATTCATTATTCAGCAGCACACTGAATAGCACTTCACCCAGCACAGACAGTTATTTTACATTTTATTTATATTTTTATATCATGCTCTGACAGTTACTTGAGCTTAATGTAGCCACAAGATTCTAAATTGTAATGCGTGTGCGTGATGTAGGAGATTTCATCACACTTTTAATTCACTATTTTAATTTGTTTAATTAATAAAATAAAGCCAGTGTTTGTGTTAATTCAATGCGTCTCATGTAAAGAAAACATGGCCATTATCTGCTACACTTACAGAGAAACTTTAAGTTCATTCAGAATTTTATACATAAATAATTCATTCCTTGAGAAAAGCCATGTCTCTGATTAAGATGCATCCAGTGTCTTCCATGTGGAAAAAACCTTATGTGGACTTTAAAGGGATGATATTATTAATGAGTTAAGAGTCATGTTTATGTATTTACTATTGTCCTCGAATGACATTACATTGTGTGATTGAGTGTGTTTATAGCCAAAATTTTATTTGGCTGTTTTACTGGGGTTAAAGTGTCAGACAGAGGCGTTGGACTTGACGCTGCTTCTCACTCGATATCACGCAAGAAACACACGCTTAAGTTCAAGACCAGAATCGAGTGTAACTGAGACACACCTCTGTTTCAGACAATCTCTGCCCCTGCATGTGTTACGTGTGTGTGTGTTCTCATGTAAAACTTTATTCTTAATCCCGTGTGCAGGAGTTCAGGGATGAATTCAGGATCCTGCTGCCAAGACAGTCGTCTTCTCTTCAGCAGGATATCAAGAACCTTCTGTTCAAAATCACAGTGGACAAGAACAACTTCCAGATCGGCAAGACCAAGGTCTCGCATCCTCATGTCCCGTCTGTTTGTGCTCTTGTAAAATGTGTATTTATTTTACATAACTAACATTTGCTCTGTCCTTAACAGGTATTTTTAAAGGAGATGGAGAGACAGAAGCTCCAGGACACACTGCGTAAGGAAGTGATGCAGAGAATCCTCCTGCTGCAGCGCTGGTTTCGGGCATGTCTCACACGCAAACACTTCCTGATGAAGAAGAGAGCCATCATCACTGTACAGGTGAATAATGGCTCGCTACACATTACATTAACATTTACACAGAAATGAAAAATGTGTCATTAGTACACTGTGTATAACATCCATACATCTCCTCATTATCAGGGTTTATTACACTCGTTCAGATTTAGACTACATTAGAAACGACAGATGCCATAAACTGCCATAAACACCACACCAACAGTACACCATCTGCTTTAACTAAAATGCTTTAAATTATGCAGACAAAAATCTGAGATTTTTTTTTTTAACTTATTAATTTCAGACTGAATAAAATCAAATGGAATTCAGTTTTTTTCTTAACAACAGAAAGAATGAAATAAATATTTAATATTGATATTAATTCAACAAAGGGCATAAAAATTAAAAAATTGGAATTCAGATCCTGTTTGATATAAAAATCATGAACCAAAAGAGACAACTTGAGGATCTCAGACTGTGAGAACCCTAAATTAAATTGTTTTAAGATATTGGACCATAAAATATTGGGCCACATTTATATTTTGTTGTATTTTTAACCAAAACCATTGGAGTGAATCTTCACACCACTGACCATGGGTAAGTAACTGACATGTCTATTCAAGAAACCCATGTTTACTAAACCTTCATAACTGACATCTCCCGTTGGTGTTGTGTTGAACATGGTGGTACCTGGTGGTGCTCTTGGTTCCGTCAGTGCAAGGGACTGGTTGTTTATTATATTTTTGGGTTCTGTGATTTCAGAGGTCATGGCGAGGTTATCAAGTGTCTACCCAGTGCAGAGCGGCCATGGTGATCCAGAAAGCCTGGAGAGAATCCCGTGAGAGAGCCGAGTATCTGCGCCAGAGAGAGAGCCTGAAGAACCTGCAGCAGCTGAAACAGAGCTCAGAGAACCGCAGGTACACCACCATTAACTATCATCATCATCACAGCTGAATGGAAAGGGTGGATTAGGAACAGTAATGAAGGCATGACTCTTTAATTTGTTGCCGATTTGTTTTCCAGGTGTCTGCAGGAGGAGCAAGTGAGTAGGGCAGAATGTGTTAAGGGCACTTCAGGAAGTGAGGATAGCAAGAATGAGACGGCGCTGCCACGCCCTGATGGTAAAATAAAGCCACTGCCACCAATACCGACCCAAACGTCAGCAGAGAACGAGCATGTGAAGAACCTCAGAAATGCGCACCAGCAGAACCGAGGCAGCGTCCCGGAGCAGAGAGAGAGACGAGAGAACGAGGAGACAGACAGAGACACGTCGGTACTTGCAGCTCCGCTCCAACCTGACTCTCTCACTGATCCAAAATCAGATGACGGTCTCGGCATGTTGACACTGCAGCGCTCCAAACCAGCCAACATGAAGGAGAAAGTGGAGAAGTGGAGAGAGCGAAGGAGTGACATTGTGGTTTCAGACAGAACCCACCACGAGAACCACATGATTTGCAGTTTAAAGTAGGAATTGTCTTCTTTTATAATAATAATAATAAGAAGAAGAAGAAGAATAGCTACAAATTGCAAATCAGGGGTCCAGGCATTCAGCAGTGTAGAAGTTATGATGATTGTTTGATTCTGTGGTTACTTTGCTGGATGTTTTCATGAGTGTTTTAGTTCATCCTCTAAATGTAGCGCAGATATACAGGTTACACAGCTTTGGCACTAGAGCGTTTAAAGTGTGTGAACAGTTCTCTGAGCCTCAACAGTATGTGGAATAATAACACACAATCACAGTAGGGCGCTTATAGCTTATATGCTTGGCCCCATAATAATAGCAGCTAGATTACAGCTCTTTTCTGTTTTTATTGTTTGAAATATTACACTTTATGTAAGTGTCATAATCAGACTTAAACACGGGTATAAAGTTATAAACTAATTTTCTAACTCAGGGCTCGAGGACTCTCAATGTCCCTGGATAATTTGTCCAAACTGAGCTCATCTGAATCGGACAGTACATCTCCATCCAACACTGAGGTACTGTATAACACACACACACACACACACACACGTATTAACTGTAATATGTATTAGACATTACAAGTCTCTCACCTTTACAGCACTTTAAATAAAATCTGATTTTAAATGTTTGTTTATCCATATATCATCTGGACTCCTCCTTCTGAAGTATTATAATGATAAACACTCAGCGACTCTAACACAGTGTGTATTGTAGTTATTTATGAATGACTAACACTTGATCAGTGCTGACACTTTTCCTATCACAATCATCTCCTAACTTTTTTTAATTATGGTTTATAATAAAATCTACTAGGACCTTAAGGAGAAGTATCTTTCAAACGAGACAGACTCCCTAAATAGGCACCCTTTTCCCAAAGGGACCTCAGCAGTATTATTATATGTCAACATGTTCATGATATGTATATACGGTATAGTGTTGATTATTGTGGTATAATTGATTATCAGCCAATGCTAGTGACTTTATTAATGAAGAAGCACAATCGCAGGAAAATTGTAAAAATTTCGTTTCAAAGTTAATTCAAAACTGACATTTGGCATTTGTTTATACTCATACTGACATTTGATTTGCACACAGATTTTAGATGAAAATGTGATTATTCAGTCACGGTGCTGTTACTGAAGTAGAATTAATGCACAAATGACACGTCAGAGTGTGAGATGACCATTTTAAATATTCCACTGTGAATTTTTCCTGCGAATCTGCTTCCCTTCATCAGTGCACTTTGCCTCAACGTGTCCTCATCACTGCTGTGTGTGAGAACGAGAACACATTTCCTGTAAGGGTGACGATGATGGAACCTTGTTTGGGAAACATAGGTGACGCTGCGTAGACGTAGGCGCTCAAGACACAAGCGCCGATTGGCTCACGCTCGCAGCGGCCTCATGCTGAAAGGCACAGAGGAGTGTGAGGATTACTGGATTTTCCCACTTCCTCCCTTCAGCCCGGAAAACTCGTTTCGGTCCAGTGCCCCTGTGGTGCTCGAGAAAACCCAGGTGACCTTCAACACAGACCAGCTAACACTCCCTATGACACCTGCGTTTATAATGCATTGTAACTGTGCTCATACCTCTGAGAGAATGAGGAGATTCAGAACTTTATTCACATTACATTACATAACATTACTGTTGCTGTGGAAACTGCATAGAGTAGATGTGATTGGACGGTGATTGCTTTTCAGTATGGCACGACTGCAGCGCACTGATGAAAGTAAAATGCAGTGCACTGGGGAATTATATTCACTGTTTAATTCTTAAACAGCAATCCCCTGATGATTATTTTTTTCTTTTTCTTAGAGATAAAGCAACATTAGTGCAGTGAAGGTTTTGCTTTTCAGTGTAGTATGTTTTCTGTATATCGTTAGGTTAAAGCAATACCATGTGTGTATTGTATTTCATGTCTTTCTTCCGGTATGATTGCATTTCATTCTTGTGTGGAATCTTCTCTATAGAACGAAGGCTAAAATGGCAGAGAAACAAAGTGTGAGGTACAAGTTCTACTCAGAGCTGCTCATCTTCTCAGAGTCAGTAATTAGTCGCAACATGTTGAGGATTTTTAGAAACATTCCATGTTCCCAGCTGGTTTAACAACATGTGTGCTTCAGAAGCTTGTAATTATGCAAATTCAAACATGATGTGAACTTTAAGACTTTAAGATGTACGTTAAGACTTGTTTTATGGAAATATCAGTCTTTATTTTTAAACATTATTTCTTTATTTGTATCCAGAATAAAGAAAGGAACCAGTCCAAAAGTAGATTATACAGAAACACCACGAATACCGGTTTTTATAAGATGTCTTTATAATGATATTTTCTCATAGGAATAGAAATACTTACATAATAATTACAGACTGTACCTTTAAGACACAAAAACAGACAGTTTAACCTTGGTTTCCAGAACAACTTTAATAAACAAAGACATCCTCGTTGCTCATGTATAAGATCAATAATGAAGGCACGGCTCAGGGTGTATGCACTTCATCATGTTCGTGTACAGTACCACACTGAATCAAGAGCACAGTTATAATGAGGTACATTGTAACAGTTATAAAGTGTGAATAAGGGTGTCATAGGAAGTGCAGCTGAAGCTCAGCATGTGCAGTAAAGTATTAACCCCCTGACGGAACTGGTGCTGCTGCTCTCTTCATCATGGCTTTGTCTTTATTGTGGTGGGTTTGGTTTCCTGACCTTTTCCTTTTTTTGTTAGCATCCGAGTGTGAAACCTCGGAGACTCAGAAACATGAATGACGTCATGTTGTGATGAAAACTCTTTGCTGAGTCAAGCTGAAACTCTGAGGCTTCTTTTCCAGTACAGGATTTAATGCTCCCTTTTCAACTTCCCCTTCCTGTTTCTCCAGAACTGGTCTACTTTATTTCTTCATCAGCTTGAGTGAACTGTTTTGGCATTGAGTCAATGTCACTGTAGATACCCAGAAGTTTTTTTTTTTAATGGCCAACCAAACGTAACCAGGGCCAATAAAATATTTCCATGTATTCCAAAATGCATTACTTTACTCTGCTAGTGAGTTGGCCCATTAGCACACTGGCTAGTTAGCAAACAATGCAGGCATCGTGCTATCCAAGAAGAAAATAGGGAATTTGCATGCTCGTTATTTAGCAAAGTAGCTATTTAGCAAATTAGTAGTCACTCTGTCAAGACATCAAATCAGGTCATTTGTACAGTATCTAGTTGAAACCTGAACAATTTACCAAATCACAAAATTATCACATTAGGTAAGTAGTTAATGCTAACTAGGTGACACACCAGCTACTGTACTTAGCATGCTAGTTTAATAATAACAAACCAGATAGTTGTTGTTGTTATATCAAGTTCTCAAGCCAGCTAATTAGTATGATAGGTAGATGGAAAACCAGAAAACTAAGATATTAAATAGTTAAAAAAGCAAAGTATGTAAATAAGCTAGCATTAATATTATCTAGATAGCAAGCCAGTTTTTTTTTCTTCCCCAGTGTAAAAAAAAAAAAAAAAAAAAATCTGTGTTAATTCTGTCTCTGTTTATATCACTAATACAATTAAACCTGATCATTTAATCTGTTAATCACTCAACATCGATCCAAATCTAGATTATTAATCATCATTAACCTTCTTAACATGCTAATTATTAAAAAACTGGACTAATTTTAATAATCATTCTTTTCTTTTAATAATTTACACTAATTGGAATATTTGCTGTTTGAGGTCAAGTGTAATTAACTTTAACACTAATTACTACAGGAAAAAATTCAGTTTTGGGTGTTTTGTTTTTTTTTTCTTAGTGATGTCAAATTTTATCATCATTATTATTAGCGAAAGAGGTCAAAGGTTAAAAGTCAAGGTGTGTTTACAGTATGTGGTGATGGGAAACCTGTCAGTAATTATTCACCTACTGATCAGTTCAGTAAACTGTACATGTGCTGATGTTATGATGATCATCATTTACGATATTGCATGAAAAATCATGCCTGTAACTGTTACCATTAGTTAGCATTTCAGCTGAAGATCAACTGTCACCTATGGGACACCTATTTGTTCACATCATATATTATCAGTTCCAGTCCGACAAAATTCCTTTATCAAATATGTTAAAGTATTTAGCATTTCAATATTAATGAGCTGGAAAACTGGCGATAAGAAGATTGCCTTGTTACAAACTTAAACTTACCTGTTTATCTCGAACAATCAACAAACATCAAAACATTTCCAAAATGTTTGTTGAGGTACATGAGGCAACTAAAGTTAAACTTGTAATTTTCACAGTTTTTGCCTTCGAGTGCATCATATCGTGGCGTATAATATCATGGTGTATAGTATCGTGGTGTATTGTATAACTGATTATCAGCACATATCTAAACTGAGGGAAGTGTCGCTCAGGTGTGTTAATGTGATGTGGAAAATAAAGCATCTCACAGCACTGAGCAGTAAACCTGATTTGATCTTTTTGCACTCTGGGTTTTCTGGAGCATGGACGAGTTTTGGGGCACAAGGAGCTCTGTACAGACTTCGACTGTGTGTTTCATCAGGACGCTAAAGTGGTGCTTTTACTGGAAATGTTGAATAATTGATTTTTTCTTCAAGGCTGGATGCATGGGCTGTGGAGAGGGGAGAGAGAGAGAGAGAGAGAGAGAGAGTGTGTTAACGAGGATGTTTTATTTTCAGCTGCCTGATGGATCAAAATTGAGTGTGATGCAGAGCCCAAGTGAAGCCATACACTCACAGCAATCCGCTCCAGAAAAGTGAGT
This sequence comes from Pangasianodon hypophthalmus, assembly GCF_027358585.1. Classification (NCBI taxonomy): domain Eukaryota; kingdom Metazoa; phylum Chordata; class Actinopteri; order Siluriformes; family Pangasiidae; genus Pangasianodon; species Pangasianodon hypophthalmus. The sequence continues at coordinate 27,244,063 of NC_069713.1, forward strand.
CGTGCTGATAAACAGAAAAAAAATTAATTAAACAGTGAAAATAAGACAGAAATTATATACAAAAAATGATTTATAATATTTCATCGACCAGATGCTAATCCACTTTTAAAAATTAAATCCAAAAATTAAAATTCAGCCTCACAAATAAAGTTTAATGATAAGTTGTGAAAAACGTGCAGTGCTAGCAACAAGAATGTGAAAAGAAAGAAAGGAAGAAAGAATCAACAACAAATAAGAAAAAAGGAAAGGAAGACAGAAAAGAAAGAAAAAGAGGAAAACAGAAAAAAGAATAAAAAATTAATAAAATGATGATGAGTGAATTAATGAAAAAAACAAAGAAAATAAAAATGAAGATAGGAGTGAAGAGAAGGAAAAAGAAAGATAGGAAAGGAGAAAATGGAAAGAATGAATGAATCAATGAAGAATGAAAAAGAATCCTTTTGAACACTTGTTAGCACTAACTCTGTGTGTTCTAGTGAGAACTCTAAATTAATGTAAATAAATAGTAAATAAATTAATGAGGATCAGCAGAGTGAAACGTCACATTATTGTTCAATAAATGGGGAAATAAAAACTGTATTTTTTATGCCAAGTGATTTTTATTTCATGTCCTTGTGTCTGTTCTTTTTCTTCAGAGGAGGATTTTTTGGTCGGTATTTCCCTCTGGGTAACAAGAAACGTCTCACTCCACAAGACGGAAATGTGACGATGGCCAGGACACTCGCTGAGAGAGAAGAGCACTGTAAAGTTTCCTCTGTGCTCAGCTTCTATTTATGTGTGTGTGTTTGTTTAATGTTTAAATAAAAACACTTTTTATTTATTTTATGTTTGTTATGTTTGATCCTATAGTTAAGAGGTCGAACAGTAACTCCCCCACATCGGCATATCCATCCTCACTGGCCAAGCGTAAACGTCAGAGTATTAAGATCAGCCGTGGAACACGAGTAAGGGAGCAGAGTAACGCCTCACTCAACCGCCAGATCACCGACGCTACAGAACTGCGCCATCTCGACGAGTTCCTAGGAAATCAGGTGTGTGTGTGTATGTATATATGTATGTGTGTGTGTGTGTGTGTGTGTGTGTGTATATATATATATATATATATATATATATATGTGTGTGTGTGTTATATGTATATATGTATGTATGTGTGCATGTGCGTGCATACTGTGTTGTTCTGCACTCAGATCCTGGACACTTGGTAATATTTGGTGTGTGTTTGGTGTGCGTTACCCTCAGATGAATGATCTACAGTCCAGGGCTAAGTCTCTATCAGAGACGGAGGTGATTTTCTTCACGGCCACGACGCAGTTCAGAGACACAATTAAAAGCATGTACTCACTCTCGGTGAGGAACACACTCATTATTCACTCACTGTTCACTATTCTCTCACTGTTATCTCACTGTTCAGTATTATCTCACTGTTCACTGCTCACTATTCCCTCACTGTTAACTTGCTGTTCATTGTTCACTTACTGTTGTCTCACTGTTCTCTTACTGTTCCCTCTCTGTTCACTGTTCACTCACTGTTCATTGTTCATTCACTGTTCACTCTTCTCAGTGTTCATTTACTGTTTACTCTTGTCTCACTATTCCCTCACTGTTCTCCTACTGTTCTCTCAGTTAACTTACTGTCCACTGTTCACTAACTGTTCATTGTTCTCAGTGTGTTCACTCATTTTCCATTCACTGTTCTCACTGTACACTCACTGTACACTCACTGTTCACTGTTCACTCACTGTTCAATGTTTACTCATTGTTCGCTCTTCTCTCACTGTTCACTCACTATTCACTGGTCACTCTTCTCTCACTGTTCACTCACCGTAAACTGTTCGCTCACTGTTCATTGTACTCTTACCATTCTCTCACTCTTCATTCACTGTTCTCTCATTTTTCTCTCACTGTCCATTGTTCACTCACTGTTGTCTCACTGTTCTTTCCAGTCAGTGCTGTTCACTCATTGTTCTCTTACTCTTCACTCACTGTTCACTGTTCACTCACTGTTCTCTCCCGTCAGTGTTGTTCTCTCACTGTTCACTTTTCATTCACTGTTCTCTCAGCATTCACTCACTGTTCTCTGTGTGTGTGGTAATAACAGAACCCTCAGATCAGTTACAAAGGCCTGCTGCAGGGATATAAAACTAAAGTGGCAAGTTTAGCTTCACAGAAGAAGAAGGATGAGGTGCCACTGGTGGTGAATTTATTCCAGTCGGTGCTGGACGGTTTTATCAGAGCCGAGATTAAACGAGTGTCATCAGAGTCTGACCTCACCAAGGTACCCACTCTTACTGTTAATAATAATAACATAAATAAATACTTTTATTGTTATATATTAGTAATGGTAACTTAATGCTGTCATTAAAACACAATATTAAATACACACATTAAAGTGCTTGTTCACTGTGCTTTATATAAATTGTAATTATATTATACAGTATATTAAAATAATATATTTTTCCTATCAGCCCACAAAAAAGATGAAGAGGATGCGAGAGAATGATAAGTGTGTAAGTTTATTTATATTATATTATTTACACACTTGATTCTGACAGTCTACACTACACTATAGAGCGCTTCTGTATATGCTCTGTGTGTGTGTGTGTGTGTGTGTGTGTGTGTGTGTGTGTGTGTGTGTGTGTGTGTGTGTGTGAGAAGCCTGACAGCCCCCTGGATCACTCGTTCTGTACATACCAAGTTAACATCATTCAGTCATGTGACATGTGCGGCTCGTTCATCTGGGGCATGGAGAAAGCCTGCATGTGCAGTGGTGAGTTAGCCACAATGCACTGCTCTACTGCTCTCACCACAACGTCACTACATAGTGCACTTACTTTCCGGGCTGCTAGGGAGTGTGGTTTGGGACATGCCCACAGTGGACTTATGATATAGTGAGTTGGGTGTGTGATTTGAGAGACATTATAAATCAGTAAAATGTGGTGTATATTGTGATTTTCAGTGTGTAAGATGGTGTGTCACAGGAAGTGTATGATTAAGATAATAACCCACTGCTCCAAGCATGTGGATAAGAAGGTAAGTGATTCTCCAATATGAAGTAATCATTTAATTACTGCATTTTCTGGATTATAAGTTGCAGTTTTATTAATTCTATCTGCTTGGTGATCATACGGTGTGTTATTCCTCTGAAATGCACTTCACCATCCCCTACTGGTCCAGTGTTAGTACAACTGTCTCATTAACACAGAAACCTCTTCTTCTGTTTTTAAGTCACAATAATGACTTACCATAACTGCTGGAGTAGCACACACCTTCAGTAAGCACTCTAACACACATTATACAGCAGTTAGTTCTGAGCCACTAATCTGATTGGACAAGCAGCGTTCTGAGAGTGTTGATATTCAGTACAACAGCACTGGGTTGTGTCAGTGTGTTTATCACTCCGCTCGTCTGTGTTCACTACATAAAATTCCAATTCTAGTATTAGTTCATTACACTGAAACCATTAATACGCTTACTACGGGCTGTCGTTCAGTCTGTGTGTTACCATGGCAACACGTAGTGCTCTATCCAGCTGTGGCTTTCTTGAGAAGTATGTTCGTTGACGGAGCAAAAACAAACAGAACACTCGGCAGAATATTCATTTCTTGTTTATAGAACTGTTGTATAGAAGCAACATCACACTTGCAGTCATGCTGACGTACTGAATATCAGCACGGCTGTGATTACCTGTGATCACCTGCGGCCTCATGACTTCAGCCGAATCATAGCCAAGCTGATATTCAATACAACAGCACAATTGTGAGTGTGATAGTACTTAATAATATAACACACATCACTGCACCAATCCAGACAATACAGTAATATTACTGCCCAAGAGTAACACATCCAGTCTAACTGTGTGTGTGTGTGTGTGTGTGTGTGTGTATTACAGACTGAAGCAGGTAAAGTCACTCTGTACTTCGGCGTGCACTTGCCCACTCTGACCAGCAGGGCAGAGCCAGTGCCCTGTGTGTTGGAGAGGATGTTGGAGCATGTGGAGATGAACGGACTCTACACTGAGGGAATTTACCGCAAATCAGGCTCCACCCTCAAAGCTAAAGAGCTCCATCAGCTGCTGGCCACGAGTGAGACACACACACAACAGAGCAGAAGCCCTCAGTGACTCTGAATCACTCACTACGCAAACTCTAAACCATGTTGTGATGATGATTGTTGCCATAGAAACAGGCGTACATGTGTGTGTGTGTGTGTGTGTGTGTGTGTGTGTGTGTGTGTGTGTGTTCAGGTCCTCAGAGTACCAGTCTGGATAATTATCAGATCCACACAGTTACAGGTCTGATTAAGTGCTGGTTACGGGAGTTACCTGACCCTCTGATGACCTTTAACCTCTACAACGACTTCCTGTACGCCGCCGGTGTGTTTCCCATTTTATACAATTTTAAACGCACACATTGCTGAAGCTGCTGATGTCATGGACAGGACGTGACTGTGGATTTTCCCTTACTTTCCCTCAGATGTGCCAGAGAAATCGGAGAGGCTGCGAGCTATTTACAGGAAGATAGAGGAACTTCCTGCTCCAAACTACACCACGCTGGAACGCCTTATCTTTCACCTAGTAAAGTAAGTGACTCAATCCACACACTCTACTCACTACTTAGTGCAAATCCATTTGTGGGTGTGTCCTAAACCACACTTCCTACATAGTGCACAAACGCACTCTGATTACTCGACTGTGGGTGTGTCCCAATCCACACACACACTGTTTACTATATAGGCCAAATACAGACCATCATTAGTCTGTGGGCGTGTCCTAAACCAGTGAGTGTGTGTGTATTGTGTCAGAGTGGCGAAAGAGGAGGCTCATAACCGGATGTCTGCTAATGCTCTGGCCATCGTGTTTGCTCCATGTGTCCTGCGCTGTCCTGACGTCTCCGACCCACTGCTCAGCGTGAGAGACCTGCCCAAGACCACATTGTGAGAGACTTCATTGCACACACCAAGAACCCACACTGCAGATTTAAATATACACCGCAGCTTTAAACACACACTGAGAACACACGCCTCAGCTTTGAACACACACTGAGAACGCACACTGCAGCTTTAAACACACACTGAGAACGCACACTGCAGCTTTAAACACACACTGAGAACGCACACTGCAGCTTTAACTCTTTTTACCAGAGGCCAAACAATGGAATTTCTGCCTGTTTTGTGGGTGCCTGTGTTCAGCATTGAAATTATTTGTGATGTCACATTCCATAGTAGTGGTTAATGGCTCATATGAAAATAGACACTCAGGGCTTTAAGAATTTGCAGTTTTTCATAAGGATTTCTTTTTTTTTTTTAAACCTAGCCTACTAGGATTAAATGTTACAACTGCCACAATAAATTTATATCACCCTGCTCACCAGCAGCTAAACACAGAGTCATGGTACTCTACACACAGAAACCCAACAGTGTCCTGACTAATCTTATAACAGACTTGCAGCAATAATTCATTTGTTTATACTGAGGGAAAATGTCCGATAAGTCAATTTACATTCTGATGGTGCAATATAATGCCAGTGTACTGCAAGAAAAAACATCCACACTCACATACACAGCTGAAATTTACTTAGTGTGTGTGTGTGTGTGTTTGTGTGTTTAGGTGTTTGGAGGTTTTGATCCTGGAACAGATGAAGAGATTTGATGAGAAGATGAAGGAGATACAGCAGCTGGAACATGCCGAGGCTCTTGCAGTTAAACAGCTCACACTGCGCAGACAGAACACGGTCAGTTAGCACTCTAATAAAGTTGGCGGGCTAAAACAGTTAGCACCTGTAGGCTATTTTCCTTTAACCAGGTGTTTTACACTACAGCAATTTGTGAGCTGTTACAAGGTTTTATTTATTGCAGGACATGTCATACTTTTTATCTGTTTATAGTTACATTTAATTTTTCAGGAAGCAAGTTAATTCCTGTTGTCACTTACGTTATAGCAGCTATAAACAGTTTTTAGCCTTTTCTTTTCTCTCTAAGTTAGCAGCTATAAACAGTTTTTAGCCTCTTTTTCTCTCTCTTAAGTTAATATCACCAAAAATGCAGTTTGTCATGTTATTGAGAAACTTCACAGCGTAAACTCCTCTGTAAACTTAAAGTTACAGCTTTACCTCTGACTCTTACAATGCGCTGACACTAGAGACTCCTTCCATAAATGTTACATAAACATCTCTTTAAACACGTTTCTTAATGCATTTATGTGGAGCGTCCGCTGTATACATCCTCGTGAATGAGCTATTACTACAGAAACAATGTATTAGAACGAGTACATTAATATAAACCTGTGATTTGGAGCTGCACTACTGTCAGAGCTGCTGTTACAGAAAATTAATCATTAGAATGTGGTGATGTGGACACGAGTTTGTTTCATTCTCGCACTTCTCACAGCAGTGTAACGTGTAGCTTCTTGTCTGTCAGGTCCTGGAGAACCCGAGGGGGAAAGCGGACATGTCTCAGATGGGCAGATCAGATTCGGACATGGAGAACACGCTGCTTGAGAGGATCCGATCTATAAAGCATGAGAAGTCAGTCGTTACTTTAGCATATAAACTGTTATAATTAGCATTAGCATATACTGTGCTCTCATACCTTATATTACCTAACACATTATCTTATAGATGGAGCCAGCTAACTGCTAAGATAATGTGGTGTATCCAGTTAGCTGTGTTTAATACCTTCTTTTATGATGTGTTATTAATTAGCTAGCTATTAATTTTTAGCTAATGACAGCAAGTCACTGTAAGGCTAGCTCATTTGTTGCTGCTCTGTCAGCAGATTTTCAGAAAATTAATTTTAATTAGTTAGTGTAATGAGCGTGACGTACATTATAGCATGTTAGCTTTGTGTAAACGGAGTGTGAATTGTTTATCTGTGTGTTTTAGGAGTAAACTGGCCTACAGGCTGCCGGACCTGGACAGCTCTGATAACGAGAACCTGGACTGTGAGAGCACAGTGAGCTTGGAGAGTCCCCTCGAGGACAAAATCACTCACCTGGACCTGAAAGGTCAGTAACAGGTACAGATGCTTTTTAAATGTTTGCATGATGTCGCTGCATGAGGAGAAGGTGGCTCTGCTCAGGTTCCTTTCGGATTCCTCACGGGTTCCTCTTAGGTTCTTCTCAAATTCCTTATCAATTCCTCTGAGGTTACTCTTTTGTTCCTCTCAGGTTTTTGTTTGTTTTACCACTGAAGGACACTTCAGATTCCCCTACTGGTGCGGTACAGTTTAGTGTTTGTCCTGTTAGTGTTGCTGTAGTTCAATCTGAAACCTCATCAGTCTCTTTATAAGCAGCCTTTGTTAGTAATTGCTTGCTGCTGCTGCTTTGATATAATGCTAATCTCTGCTAGTGCTGCTATGGAGCCAAGCTAACACTAGTGCATTATCCTGTAAATACTAAACCCACAATGCATTGCATATCACTAACTGGCTATGGCAGCTAGCATGATGTAACATGAGTTCGTCACATTAAATGATAGAAGTACAATGAAGTACAATAATTAGATATTTGCCAGGAACTGTAACTAGCAGGCATGCTAGCTAGAGGCTATGCTGTGCTACATGATGTAAATGGAAAGTTTGTGTTTCAGGTCAGCGAAGTGCGATGGAGCCGCTAAAGCTTGCAGAAGAGAAAACTCCATGTGATCTCAGAACTCAGAGACGAGGCGGCGCTCAGTCCACGTGTGTTGTCCAAGATGGCCGCCGAGATTTAAAACCGAGCAGACGGTTCATTGACCTCGACATCCCCTTTATAGATGACGACGTTTAGCATCTGAACATTCAGGCGTGTAGCGTTAGTCACTGTACCAACATGTGCAATATTGTTAGCATGGATTGTTTACAGATGAGAGTTTGCCAAAAGTGCATAGATAACAATTTTCTTTATACTCATTTACAGTCATCAGTCATATCTGTGTGCAGATTTTGCCAGAAGTTATTGCCTTGGTTACGTTTAGCTAATTAACAGTGCACGACCTGGCTGGTGTGGAGAGCATGGTGGTTCCCCTGACAAGCTAGCTGGCATTATAGTAGGAGCTAAATATTTAGCTAGCTAACTGTTTAAAAAAATAATAATAATAATTATGTATTCAATTATAGCTAGGTGTAATGTTGTCACTGGAAGAGCTAAAGTTGCTGAATAATTAGCATTGTTATTAGAATCAGTGTACAAAATAAAAATAACAGCGCGGAAACTCAACAGTGTAACTCGAATGCAGTTCTCAAAGATCACATTGGACTTTTACAACATGACCTAATGAAGAACCCTACTGACATTGTGTGCTTAATGCTAGCTAACATTAGTTAGTTAGTTAGCTGAATTCCAAAAGAGATGCAGCTAAAACTGTTCAGTAAACACAGTTACAGACGAGCATGGACATTTTAAATACAAAACCATGATCATATCATAAACGCTTATCGGTGAATATCACGGAAGTGTAATAGTGGCGTGTTCTTAGCACGCTATGGCTAATCAGTAAGAGAAGAGTTAACTCATGCTAGTAGTAAAGTTTCGGAATTTTAAAAATACTTGATGTTGCGATAGATTACGAAATTCCTACAGAACCCTGCTAACGTCCTTATGTGATAAACAATAATAATAATAATAATAATAATAATAATAACAGGATTTTTAACATGAGGGAACCAAATCATCTAGTTGTAGCCACGTCTTAATAAAGCGTGACCACTGTGGGGCTGGAGCGTATATACGGGGTTTTATGGTAAATACCAGCCACTCGGTGGGGAAACGCTGACACTCGCCTGTTTCTGACATACACCTTAAAGGTTTACGTTCTACATTTGATTTTTAATGGCGTAATTTTTATCAGGAATACAGTATTCATTTTGCACAAATGAATCCAGTACACATCCAGTACAGCGACTCCCAAGCTAGGGGAAATGTACTGGGATTCAGACAAGCCGCATTTACATGGATAGTGTACGTGATATTTTAGCCCTTTTGACTCTCCTGAGACGCTCCAGTAGCGCTGTGTCTCAAAGCTCACACTTACATACTATTGTAGAGCGTTGTTGAGCACTAACACTAACCGGGTTTCCTGTTGCAGTTAGTGTTTGAGTTTTAAAATATCTCTCTTTCACACACACACATACATGTCGCCTTCAAACCTACTGAAAGCTCTGTTTTGTGTACCAGCCTTCTGGATTTTCTACATTAGTAAATATATTTGAATGCAACAGTTTCTGATTCGAGACAAAGCTCATGACAACAATCACGAAGATGGCGGAAGGTTTTAAAGAGAAGCACGGAGCTCGTCAGTGGGTTTAACATCGCTGTGCAGGAAATCACTTTTTACAGTTCGATTCAGAAACCTGATGTACAGGGATGTTTTGGATCTGACATGCAGTCGAGTGGACGTGGTTTTTCAATGTTCTGGATAAGATACGCAGCGAGTGTGTGACTGATGCCATCGCATTACCGCTGCTTTTACCCGCGCACGCTGAATCATGCGCCAAGTATAAACCAGGCTCCAGGTTACCTCTGCATGGTAAACCCGGCTGGTTTTTACCGTAAAACCCCGTATATATACAAACTCCAGCTCCACAGCATTCACGCTTCTTTAATACATGGCTATAACTGAATGATCTCGTTTCCTCCTGTTAATAAATCCTGTTATTTTTATTATGTAATGACGTCACCAGTAAGGCAACCTCTTTTTTTTATTTTATTTTATTTTATTTTTTTATATTTTTAACACTGTCTTTTTTACAGATTAGTAAACTAACCCACACTGGATTTTATATATAACGTGTTCCACAGATGAACGCTAATATGAATTTATTAATGAGGAGAGAAGGATTTAATGAAACGCTTCACAAGAGTATATACACAGAATGTTCACGTGTGTCGTCATTATACAACACAACAAGGTCCTGTGCGTATAAATATCGCGGTCATCATCTGTTCTCCAACAATAACGCCATGTGTTAGTGTCCTCAGCAACCGTGTGTAAATTCTCTCTCTCTCTCTCTCTCTCTCTCTCTCGGAAACATATATGTTATGGAAAATAAAACTCAATACCATCAGAATCATTTCAAACAAATATCTTTATTCGAGTGTTTAATTTAGATTTATTTAATTTGTTAACATCACCGTGTTAGGAAATGCTGCCTGCTGTACAGGTTACGTTTAAAACCGATAAAGAAATGATAATGAGTTTCTATATTTACATGTTTTCATTTAAAAAAAAAAGCTTTTATATACACAGGTAAACAAAAAAGTGCATTTGAGCATTCTTTATAGTATTTTGTTTGGTCAGTTCTAAGTCACTTTTTATAGAAATTACAGCTTTCACAGGAAATAAAACTAACATTTGCAATATAACTAACTTTTAAAATGTAAAATAATCGTTAACTTGATTAAAAACACTCACTATTTGATGATGCAGGACTTTTGTGACTTTTTTCCTTGGGTTACTCTGACATTTTAATAAATGATTTAAAATTAGACATAAAAAATGTTCTGCAAATGATATACAGCTGCTGCTTCTACTTCTGCTGCTTCTACTTATTATTATTCATTTTGAATTATATGTTTTAAGTGAAATATAAGGTAAAAACATGATTTAAATAGCTTTTATAAGAAAAACAACTAATTGCAGGAAAAAAGCAGACAAAAAATGATAATGGTTAACATTCAGATTTTTGGTATTCTCCATTAATAATGTTCGTTCTTACACTACATAAAAATACATTTAAAAATATTAACATATAATATTTATTTTATCACTGTGATATCTAAACCTAACGTAAGTATGATTTGATATATAATGTTTTAATGTTTTATATATTTCTCTAATTTGAATCATGTTTTGTGGAATTCTGTAGGTCCCTCACTCTGTTTTGTTTATGTGTAATATTTTCAATATTTTCCTCCTGAGATGCGTCATTTTTTCATCCTTTAAATTGACACACTGATTTATCCGCATTAAAGACTGAGATATGATTTTTTTCGTGAAACAATTATTAGATTAAATTATAGATTAACAGAAAGTGTATTAGCCTGTGTGTCACAATTAAACAAAAAAATGGATTTTGCGGAATGCAAATTAACGCTTTGTGCAGATCCATTCATCTAAAGAATAATAAGATCGTAGCGCAAAACAATAGATAGTAAATAGTTTTAGCCTTTCAAGTTTAATTCTGATACGAGTTAAGGTTAAATAAATACATAAATAAAGTACCTGGACAGCGGTTTTGAGTGTACACTATTAGCCAATCACAGCACAGCAGGTGGAACACGATTGCCCAATCATAACGCGGGAACGGAGGAGTGCTAACCAATCAGAGCGAAGTAGGCAGGATTTGTTGGAATACGGAAGTGGAAAAATAATAGCGCTACACTGAGCTGGAGAATTGAATCATTCAGTTAGCGAGGAAGCTAACGTGTTGGGCTAATATCCGGCTAGCCTAAGCTAAGCAAAGCTACTAGGGCAAGTCCATCCGTCTTTCTGCTAAAAGGATGGATATAAGCTAACGATGACCGGAGAGAAAAAGAAGAAGAAGCGGCTGAACCGCAGCATTCTTCTGGCCAAGAAAATCATCATTAAAGATGGAGGCAGTGTGAGTTACCCTGCTTACTGCTAATGCTAACACTGAGTGTGCTAGCTTAGCTTAGCTTAGCCAGGCTAACGTCAGCGTCCTGTTTACATCCAACCACTTTTATCTTTACAGCGTTTTATTTAAACTGAAGCCATTCAAAAACGGTGCACGCTGATCTAATATTACTAATCTGATCTAATGTTATTACAGGTACAGAGAGAGAGAGAGAGATTTAGCCAGACAGTCAGTTTTATATATATATATATATATATATATATATATATATATATATATATATATATACATATATATACACACTGTACAAATGTTTAATAATGAGTTTATTTATTTGCTGAGGTGTTCCTTCTGCTGTGTAAAGCTGGACTTGTGAGGAACAGGAACATCTGGAACACAGACACACACTCTGTGTGTGTGTGTGTGTGTGTGTGTGTGTCATTACTATAACGTTATTATGACCTGTAAATAAACATCAGCCTTATTATCTTTTGTTAAAGCTGATAAGTGAGTGATGAGTTTAGATAAATTGCATTCAGAGTGAGCGCTGGATAATACTCCATTTATACTTTATTTCATTACAGTAAAATACTTTCAAATGTCATATATTATAATAAAATTAATTACAGTGAAATTTGTTATAGTAAGATAAATGAGCTTTTCATGATATTTTAATAAGTTAAATTAATTTTTCTTTAACAATTTTAAATTAAATGTTCGTGGAAATTTCTTTCTCATAATTTATTTTAATTACTGCTGTGTTATATTATGTTAACTTAGTTTTACTGTATTTTAATGTTATTTATTTGTAGTATTATTGTTACTATTAAGTTATTGTATTTAATTCATACTATTTATTATGTTATATCAGGTTAAATGAAACAAACTTTGTTGTTATATTAGGTGTTAATACATTTTTTATAAGCTTTTCTGTGTCATATTATTAAGTTAAATTAATATTTTGTAATTCATTAATTTGTATTTTCTGTGGTGTTCAGATAAATTAGAATGAGTATGTTATATTCTGGTAAATTAAACTGCGTGTGTATATGTGTGTGTTATGTCTGAAAGCTGAAGCGGTGGTATAAAGTGAGTGAACAGCAGGTTGTTGAACTGCAGGTTGGAGTGTTTGTTTGTTTGTTTATTTCTTTATTTAAGCTCAGACGCTGACTCCCAACTCATGACTTTACGCATAGATACATAGTACACTGAATATAGTACTGCTCAGGTCTGGGTCTGATCTGAGGTCAGTAGGTGTTCTATACACTCAAAAACACACACACACATAAAATGTAAATATCTCTCGCAGTGTTAATATTGTGATAAGATAAGTCATAGACAGGTTTTCCATGAGGTTTGGAGCAAGCAGGTCGAGAGTTTACACTATGAGAAAATACATTTCTGTTCATCTTTATTTAAAAATAAAACAACGAAAGCTGGAAACCCCAGTTCAGTTTCTTGGTTTTGTGCTAAATTACAACTAGAAAGTATGTGATCTAATCTTCAGCAGTGTATGTAAGGAATAACACACAGCAGGACATGCTGTTACAGGAAAATTATCAGCTACACAGTGGTGTGATGAAGTGGAGTCATTGTTACTCCACCAATGTTGATTAATTTCTCATAACAGCATGTACCCAAATGTTTTATTCCTCTTACACCACAACAGTTTACCAACAATTACACATTTTTTTATTTATTAACAAACAACGACACATACTTTTTAGCCATTTTTTCGTTCCTAAACAAGTGAGTTCCTGTTGTCACTTACATTATAGCAGCTATAAACAATTGCTCCCTCACCAGACTCCCTTTTTTCTCTCCGTTGAAGTTAATACGCAGCTTGTCATGTTACTGAGAAACTGCAAAGCCTATGAAATATACAGTAAATTAGCATGTTGTTAATGCTAACACTGTGGCACACGTGTATGTGTGTTTAGCCACAGGGGATGGGTGAGCCAAGTGTGTACCATGCAGTGGTCGTCATCTTCCTGGAGTTCTTCGCCTGGGGACTCCTTACCACACCTATGCTCACGGTAAACCCACTACAAACACACACACGCTTCCAGCTAATGGTATGATTACTGCCCAACACTTCACAGCTGGTTTCTGTTGCTGAGTAGTTTTAAATTAACAATGTTCAGTTCCCTTCATTTCAATGAACTAAAAACGCTAAACAATTCATTTTGCACTTTGTTTGTTTGTTTGTTTACTAATATTTAAGACATGGCTAAAAATGTCCTAGTTATATCTCTACACCTTCTACCTTATTAAAAATTACTGGAACTATGAATATTTGTGAATATGCAAATTTGGAAACACCCATTACGTCCAAATGCCATCATTTTTAGCCCAATATCATTAACATTAGCTAATATCATATGTTTACTGTGTGTGTGTATGTCTATGTCAGGTGTTGCATCAGACGTTCCCCCAGCACACATTCCTGATGAATGGACTCATTCATGGAGTTAAGGCAAGTTAATGGCCACACACACACACACACACACACACTTACACATTCCATTCTGAGTTAGCCCAGTCCATTTCCACATGACAGGAGTGTGTCCTGCTGGTGTTCATATTAACTCAGCACACAGACAGCATGTATAAATAAATATAAATACAGTGAGGGGAAATAAATATTCAGACATTTTTGTTATGAACTGGAAGTTTATTACATATATCCACTTCACATTTACACACATTGTGTCTTTTAACTTTGTACAATTAAATATGGAAAAAAAACACAGTATGCATCCATAAACATAAACAATATAGCAACTTTATAAAGAGGTGATAATATATCAGACCACTGAGGTTCACTCTGTGAGTGAGTGTGTGTGTGTGTGTGTAGGGTCTCCTGTCGTTCCTCAGTGCTCCTCTGATTGGTGCTCTCTCTGATGTTTGGGGTCGGAAGTCGTTCCTTCTGCTCACTGTCTTCTTCACCTGCGCACCCATTCCACTGATGAAGATCAGCCCATGGTAGCACATGCGCGCACACACGCATGTACAAGTGCTCCATGTGAGATTGTTAATATTTAATGATGTAATATTGTAGTGGTGTGTGTGTATGTGTGTGTAGGTGGTACTTTGCTGTGATCTCGGTGTCGGGAGTATTCGCTGTGACGTTCTCTGTCATTTTTGCGTATGTGGCCGACATCACACAGGAGCATGAGAGGAGCACGGCATATGGCCTGGTGAGAACACACACACGCATTCTTCAACATACTCATCAATAACTGTGATACCTTTCCTTACACTTCTCATTCTGTATAATAATAAGTTTGATTCTTTTTACTAACACACTGCGTAGACATGACACAGAGTTTGACAGTCATTTAAACAGAACAGTTCATTTACGAGTCAGGTAGAAATGCCGTATATGCTGCTGTAAAATGTGTTATTGAGCTGTGAGTAGTGAGAGTGAACACACCTCTGCAGGTGTCTGCGACATTTGCGGCCAGTTTGGTGACAAGCCCAGCGATCGGGGCATACTTGTCTCAGGTGTACGGGGACACGCTGGTGGTGATCCTGGCGTCGGCCATCGCTCTGCTGGACATTGGCTTCATCCTGGTGGCTGTCCCAGAGTCTCTGCCTGAGAAAATGAGACCAGCATCGTGGGGAGCTCCCATCTCCTGGGAACAGGCTGATCCCTTTGCTGTGAGTCTCTCTCTCTCTCTCTCTCTCTCTCTCTCTCTCTCTCTCACGCTCACTCACACACACACACACACAAACACAGTGTAGATAATTAATGCTATGCTATACCTAAATCTAACCCTAACCTCAGCTGTATTGGCTTAAATGTTGTCTAATAACCTTGTGAAGTTATTTCTGTGTTATTATCACAATTGCTCTGTAATTGAAGATAAAAGCTTTGTTTTGCATCACTGAGTAAATTTATTCGTTTAATCCAGTAGAACTTGGCCCCATATTGTATCATGTGTGGTGTTATTGCTAAAATTACATTGTAGACAATGTCATTAAAATGATAAAATTATCTGCCTGATTAAAACACTTACGACCAACTGACCTGAACTTCTGTCACTGAGTAATATGTCAAAAGATGGTCAAAATTTAAAATGCTTCTACTACTGAATACTGGATTGGGATTGTGTCAGAAGGTGTTAAATAATTTTCTATAACAGCAGCTCTGACAGTAGTGCAGCTGCAAATCACAGGTTTATGTTCATGTGCTCGTTCTTATATGTTATCGTTTTTATAGTAACAGCTTATTCACAGGGACGTGTAAAGTAGACGCTCCACATGAACAGAGTAAAAAATGTGTGTAACTGTTGACATGGTGAAGTTTTCTGTAACGAGACATATATTTATTTATGGAAGGAGTCTCCAGTGTCAGCGCTTTGTAACAGAGGTAAAGCTGTAACTTTAAGTTTTCCGATATCTTCAGGACAGAGGAGTTTATGCTTTGCAGTTGCTCTGTAACATGATAAGCTGCTTTTTTGTATGTTTGTTTGTTTGATTTTGAATGAAAAAAGTAGAGGCTTGTGAGGGAATGACTGTTTATAGGTTCTGTAATGTAAGCGAGAACTTGAAACGTAACTATAAACAGATAAAAAGTAGAACATGTCATTTGTTAATTAATAATAAAAATAAAAATTATAATCATTGGCAAATTGCTGTGGTATAAGAGGAATTAAACACTTTGGGACATGCTGTTATAGGAAAATAATTTTGTGCTTTCAGATTAAAACGGTTACACTGTTAGGGTATATAAACTCTGTCTGTGTGTTGCAGTCTCTGAGGAAGGTTGGTCAGGACTCCACAGTGTTGTTGATCTGTATCACAGTCTTCCTCTCTTACCTGCCTGAGGCCGGACAGTACTCCAGCTTCTTCCTGTACCTGCGGCAGGTAACAAACACACATCATAAACATGCAAGCATCACACAAAACACTTGCTTAACCAAGTCAGGTGGGGAATCTGAAGCCTAGACTGAAGAGAACATCATTATTTATATATTCTGAAACATACAGTTAATATACTGGTAGATAAATAAGGTTTTCATCGTGGTGACCATAAAGAGAGAGAAAAGCGTGAGTGTGTGTGTGTTGATTATAAAGGGCAGCTGTCCTGAACAGTACAAACACACACTGTACACCACACTTGTCTGATATAAGCAGAATTGTACATACAGCGGTCATGTGACATGAAAGAGATGGGAAATAAGAGTCGTGTGTCTCAAAGTGTGTAAAACACAGCTAATAATAATCTGTCACACTCTGATCAGTGTTTTAATTCCATCGAGTACTTTTTACACGGCCTTTGATCTAAATGCACATTTATCTCTGTACTGTTTTTACTGAAGCAGCTGTAAGACTCTGTCCCAAATGCCAGAACTGATGTATACTTTGTGTCCTAAGGCTGGATTCTAAATACTTAACTAGTGGGGAACCCTAGTGTTCAGTAGAGTAGTGGGCAGTGTGTACTGTACACAGGGGCGGGGGGGTGGTGTGTACTGAGGGATTGTGGGAAAGTTTGTATTTACAGAATACACAGTGATCAGTGCGACGCTCTTCCTTCATTCCTTCAGGCATGGTAGCTATGGAAACACATTCACTAAATCACACTACACTCCAGCTACTCTTGCCCTTTGTGTAACACCACTGACACTACACTCCAACTACAGTCAGACTACACTTTCATTACACTCCGCCCCACACTCTCACTACTCTCACACCACACTACACTCCAACTACAGTCAGACTACACTTTCATTACACTCCACCCCACACTCTCACTACTCTCACACCACACTACACTCCTACTACAGTCACACTACGCTTCTACTACAGTCACACTACACTCCTACGCTTTTAATACGCTACCACTACAGTCACAATACACTCCTACACTTGTACTATGCTCCTACTACAGTCACACTACGCTTCTACTACAGTCAGACTACACTTGTACACTTGTACTACGCTACCACTACAGTCACACTACACTCGTACACTTGTACTACGCTACCACTACAGTCACACTACACTCCTACACTTGTAATACGCTAGCACTACAGTCACACTACACTCCTACACTTGTACTATGCTCCTACTACAGTCACAATACACTCCTACACTTGTACTATGCTCCTACTACAGTCACACTACGCTTCTACACTTGTACTATGCTCCTACTACAGTCACACTACGCTCCTACACTTGTACTACACTCCTACTACAGTCACACTACGCTCCTACACTTGTACTATGCTCCTACTACAGTCACACTACACTACACTTGTACTACACTCCTACTGTTAACCATAAAATGTGTACTCATATTTGATGATATTTTATCTTCAATGATATAGATGTATGCGCGGGGGGGGGGGGGGTGTACTGAGGGATTGTGGGAAAGTTTGTATTTACAGAGTACACAGTGATCAGTGCGACGCTCTTCCTTCACTCCTTCAGGCATGGTAGCTATGGAAACACATTCACTAAATCACACTACACTCCAGCTACTCTTGCCCTTTGTGTAACACCACTGACACTACACTCCAACTACAGTCAGACTACACTTTCATTACACTCCACCCCACACTCTCACTACTCTCACACCACACTACACTCCAACTACAGTCAGACTACACTTTCATTACACTCCGCCCCACACTCTCACTACTCTCACACCACACTACACTCCAACTACAGTCAGACTACACTTTCATTGCACTCCGCCCCACACTCTCACTACTCTCACACCACACTACACTCGTACTACAGTCAGACTACACTTTCATTACACTCCGCCCCACACTCTCACTACTCTCACACCACACTACACTCCTACTACAGTCAGACTACACTTTCATTACACTCCGCCCCACACTCTCACTACTCTCACACCACACTACACTCCTACTACAGTCAGACTACACTTTCATTACACTCCGCCCCACACTCTCACTACTCTCACACCACACTACACTCCTACTACAGTCAGACTACACTTTCATTACACTCCGCCCCACACTCTCACTACTCTCACACCACACTACACTCCAACTACAGTCAGACTACACTTTCATTACACTCCGCCCCACACTCTCACTACTCTCACACCACACTACACTCCAACTACACTACACTCCAACTACAGTCAGACTACACTTTCATTACACTCTGCCCCACACTCTCACTACTCTCACACCACACTACACTCGTACTACAGTCAGACTACACTTTCATTACACTCCGCCCCACACTCTCACTACTCTCACACCACACTACACTCGTACTACAGTCAGACTACACTTTCATTACACTCCACCCCACACTCTCACTACTCTCACACCACACTACACTCCAACTACACTACACTCCAACTACAGTCAGACTACACTTTCATTACACTCCGCCCCACACTCTCACTACTCTCACACCACACTACAGTCTTACTACAGTCAGACTACACTTTCATTACACTCCGCCCCACACTCTCACTACTCTCACACCACACTACAGTCTTACTACAGTCAGACTACACTTTCATTACACTCCACCCCACACTCTCACTACTCTCACACCACACTACAGTCTTACTACAGTCAGACTACACTTTCATTACACTCCGCCCCACACTCTCACTACTCTCACACCACACTACACTCCTACTACAGTCAGACTACACTCCTACTACAGTCACACTACTCTCCTACACTTGTACTATGCTACTACTGTTAACCACAAAATGTGTACTCATATTTGATGATATTTTATCTTCAATGGTATAGATGTATGGAAACGGTATAGTGCACAGTGTGACTGAAAGTGATCTATATGACTTGAAAGGAGGCCTGAAAGTGATCTATATGACCAGAGATAGGCAGTGGTAGCCTGCAGGAAATGTACAACACGGAGTTCTGAAAGTGCCCTATATGACCTTACATAGGCAGTGGTAGCCTCCTAAGAGGGGAGAGCAGAAACAAGCTGTAAATTTAAGGGAGTAAGGCTTCCTTAAACCATAACATAAGCATATATGACAATGTTGGGTCTTGTGAAAAGTAGGATGTGGAAGTTTTTTCATGAAAATGGATATAAGAGCACCCTTCTGAAGAGGTGGGGAGCTTTTCTCTGCAGACAACTGCTCGGCCTAATTCTGGAAAGAATAAAGTCTAATGGCGTCAACAACCTGGCTCTCCAGAGTGATCTTTGATCTGCATTACTTGCCACGACACTAATACAGTCACACTACGCTCTTACACGTGTGGTACGCTCCTTCTATAGTCACAATACACATCTACACTTGTACTACACGCATACTACAGTCACACTACACTCCTACACATGTACTACGCTCCTACTATGGTCATACTACACTCCTACCCTTGTACCACTCTCCTATTACCACTCTCCTACTGCAGTCATGCTACACTTGTACTACGCTCCTACTACAGTCACACTATACTCCTACATGTGTAATACACTCCTACTACAGTCACATTACACTCCTACACTTGTACTATGTTCCTACTACACTCACTATGCTCTCACTATGCCTCACCTACACTCTCATTGCACACACATTACACTACGCTCCTACTACAGTCATACTACACTCCTACACTTGTACTACACTTCTACTATACTTGCTCTCACTATGCTCCTACTACACTCTGACTACACACCCACTCACACTACACATCAACTGCACCTGTAATATATGGTTTAAGAGTTTAAACATAACCTGTCTGTTGATCTCTCTCTCTCTCTCTCTCTCTCTCTCTCTCTCTCTGTTGAATAGGTGATTGGATTCACCTCAGAGACAGTTGCAGCATTTATTGCAGTGGTGGGAATCCTGTCCATATTAGCTCAGGTGTGTGAGTGTGGGTGTCTGTGTGTGGGATGGAACATTATTAAAATGCTTGTATAGGTTTAGTTATTTTTAATTGAATTTACCTAATGTGTGTGTGGGTGTGTACAGACAGTGGTGTTGGGTGTGCTGATGCGCTCTATTGGGAATAAGAACACCATCCTGTTAGGGCTCGGCTTCCAGATCCTTCAGCTCGCCTGGTATGGCTTTGGCTCCCAGCCCTGGTGAGTCACCACTCAACCCCCCACACACACAAACACACACACACACGAATACACACACAGTCATTGTTACAGTTAATACATAGAAAACTAGTTCCTCAAGCAAAGTGATGGAGATAAAAAGGACACGGAAGATTTATTCTGAAAAACATTCCAGTGTATCTGAAAAGTAACATGAACAGAAAGTAACATCAAGAGTTGTGTATTTATGAAGAGTGTGTGTGTGTGCGTGCGTGCGTGTGTTAGGATGATGTGGGCAGCGGGGGCTGTAGCTGCAATGTCCAGCATCACTTTTCCAGCCATCAGTGCCATCGTTTCCCGAAATGCAGATCCTGACCAGCAAGGTGAGAACACACACACACTACTCTGTTTGTTTATCTCTTTTTCTATTCTATGTATTATATTTATATGAATGCATACATCTGGTTTTGCCTTTGGCTGTACTACCTTGTGTGTGTGTTTGTGTTTGTGTGTGTGTGTGTGTGTGTGTGTAGGTGTGGTACAGGGGATGATAACGGGGATCAGGGGGCTGTGTAACGGACTTGGCCCCGCCCTCTATGGCTTCGTCTTCTACCTGTTCCACGTGGAGCTGAATGAGATGGACGCTGCAGGAGGAGCCGAGAAAGGAACCAAACCCAACATGGCCAATCCCACTGACGAGGTCTCACAGATACGCACTCTCTCTCTCTCTCTTTCTCTCTGTTTCTCTTCCTTCCTGTCTCACTCTGTCTCTCTCTTACTCACTAACTCCCTGTCTCTCTACCTCTCTCTCTCTCTCTCTGTCAGTCTTTCTCTCTCTCTCTCTCTCTCTCTCTCTCTCTCTCCCTTCCTGTCTCACTCTGTCTGTCACTTTCTTATTCACTCTCTGTCTCTCTCACTGTCTCACTCCTCGTCTGTCTGTCTGTGTGCAGAGTGCCATCATTCCTGGTCCCCCATTTCTATTTGGAGCGTGCTCAGTTCTCCTCTCCTTGTTGGTGGCGCTCTTCATCCCCGAACACAATGCGCTCTCTCTGCGGCCTGGCAACTACAAAAAACACACCAGCACTGCCCAGAGCCACGCCCACACCCCTCAGGGTGGAGCCTGTGAAGGCAAAGAGCCTCTACTGGATGACAGCAGCGTATGACCCCACCCACTGCCACCTCAAACACATGAGGGTGGAGCCGGTGAGAAGAAGAGGCCTTTCTATTGGTCAGGGTCAGTGTCTGCCTCCGCCCACTGTCGCCTCACACACATCAGGGCAGAGCCAGTGATAAGAAATAGCCTTTCTATTGGACAGGTTCAGTGTCTGACTCTGCCCACTGCCACCTCAAACACATCAGGGTGGAGAATGATTGCACTCTATGACTGTGCCCACTTACCTCAATCATACACATTTCTCCCTAGTTTTTGAGCTCAAATACACATTACGGCGGACCTTGTGAGAATTAGATGATAGCAGTGCATAATTCCACCCACTGCTGCCAAACACACGCCCAAGCAGAAATTGGCCTTACTGGATGTGAACATTGTATGATTCCACCCACTGCCATCTCACACACATCAGGGCGGAGCCTACAAAGGACCAATGCCATATGTCCCCACCTACTGGCACACTAAAGACTAATCAGGTTGGAGCCTGTGGGAAGTGAATGACAGCAGTGTATGACTCCACCCACTGCCACCTCAAATGCACCTCAGGGTGGGGTCACGTACATGATTCCACCCACTTTCCCTTGTTTTGCCCCCCAACAAATGTTTGACCGTACTGACCTCCATCAGCTGAACACACACTTCAGAACGCTGTGTGTGGATGACGTTAGCGCGCACACATGTACACACATACACATACAGTGTTTATAAGAACTGTTTAAACAGTCTGGTGGTTTTTACAGGTGTGTGTGTGTGTGTGTGTGTGTGTGTGTGTGTGTGTGTGTGTGGTGGATATCTTCTCTCTCTATATTCTGTTACTACTGAGGCCATATCACAGCGGCTGTGTCCTGAATGGTGCCGTACTCCCTTTTCCCTACAGAGACACTTTGGTCTGTGTACACTGTACAGTTTTTTAGACATTTCTAGACTGCTGTGGTGCATTGTGGGTCATTATTGATTTGATATTAGCTTGTTGCGGTGCATTATGGGATTTAGTCCACTTTGTTTGTGGATGTAACAGATGCCTGATGTAGTGCAGTATGTAGTGTACAGGGTGTGGACTGGGACACGCAGCATCTCCATCATTAAATCCGCTGCCTTCGTTTACTGTGAGCTGAAAATCTGTACCCTGATGACGGCGCTGTCTGTCTCTCTGACTGTCTGTCTCTTTGATTTCTGTCTTTTTGTCTCTTTCTGTTTCTCTCTCTTTCGCCCATTTTGAGAGGGTAATCCGGTGAGCACATGGTTTTAGACCACATAAGAAATGACAACTCTGCTATCACTGACTGAAAGTGAATGACCACCAATTATTTGCTAATTGGTGGATATTAGTTTTTAGGAGTGTGTGTGTGTTGTACTGTGTGTGTGTGTATGTAAAAAAATGAAACAGAATATTTCAGTGAAACTGTAAAGCAGTCAGCGAGCTGTAAATAACAGGAAATTAACAAGCCACTATTTATTAAAAGGTTCCTGATTCTCAGCGCTTGACGCCTCGTCGACTTCCTGTGTGAGAGATTTATTGATCTCCAGCTCAGTGTGGAGGTGCTGGGGATTATTATGGGGTGGATTTCAGCTCCTTCACAGAATGTTAGTTAAAATAAAGATTCAGATTTAAGTTTAAAACAGCAGAACAGAGAGAAGAGTTTATTTCTACACATGGAGAATAGGACTGATTTCTTTATACATCATAAAATATAGAAATAAGAACTGAAGAATGAGGATGTGGGAAAGATTTACAGAGAGAATGAAGACATTGAGATTAAATCATACAAAAGCAAAAGAATAATAATTACTACTGTATGAATATTTACACTTTTATATAATAATATAAATATTATTAATAGTATGTTATCTTTCATTAATCTAGTTATTTTAATATTTATTTAAATTATTACACAATTTATTATTTAAATAAATCAAATTAATAATTACAAAATTAAATTAAATTAGGTTAATAATAATAATAATAATAAGCACACTGGGCTCAAAAAAGTAACAGTGCCAAAATTTTATTTATGTTTTTTTGTTGTTATTTTTCCCTGATTTTGTCCTTAATTTATTCTTGGCCAATTCCCACCCACCAGTCAGCTCTCCACCTATCATATAACAGATACTTGCCCCGGAGGGTGAAGACTTAACACATGCTTCCTCTGCGACACATGAAGCCAACCACACCTTTTCTCTTTGCATCACGGAGCAGCATAACACATTTAGAGGAAAGTGCTATCTGCCCTCTTCCATAAACATGAACTCACAGACACCCATGATTGGCTGATGTCGCTGTGATTGACAGAGAGAGTATACCCCTCCCACCCAGAAAGTATGGACACTTTAGCTCTTTTGGAGTCTGGGTCACAGTTGGCAGAGGAATTGTCGGGATTTGAACTCGTGGTCTGTAGATAATAGGTTGAATGCTTTTCTGTTGCGCCTCTTGGGAGCCCAAAAATGCTTTTCTTAAAAAAACTGTTCATTTCAGCCGGCTCTGAAAAAGATCTCCAGTGTTACAGAAATAAAGAAAATTGTGTTTTCAAATTATTGTCTACTGCTTTAAACTGCTTTGTTTAAATATCTTTTTACTGCACATTAAAGTAAATATCCTTTTACTGCACATGCACTCAACAGATACTGACACTGATGTGTAAAACATTGTATAGAACCATGGTTCTCAAAGTGAGCTCTGAATGTATTGCTTTATTTAACTCATGTGATTAAATATTATTATTATTATTATTATTATTATTTAATATAATTTAGCTCAGTTGAAATGCAATGGATTTAAAACTCAATAGTTAAAACATTAATAATGTTAAGTGTATTATAATAAAACCGGGATGTGATAAAGATTTAAATGATGATGAGGGGAAAGTTGAGGAATAAAAGCTCTAATGGCTGGAATACAGCTGTGTATTGATGTACGTATCTGCTCTGTTGCTGTTAAAGTTAAATGCATACTGTGATCATAGACAGGTTGTGGATATAAAATGTTTCACAAACTCCGGTACAGGATATTTTTAATTGAACTCTCACTTTTTATATTTTATGGTTTCAGTTTGCAGATGTAATGAAGGTAGATGATGATGATGATGATGATGATGAAGAGTTTTGGGTGATTTCAGTGCAGTGTGTATCACTGCTGCCTTCTTTCAGTATATCCACTTATATCCAGTGAGAGAGGAGAGGAGGTTAATAATCCGATCATTTGCAGGACAGAATGATTCACATCTTCAATGAAAGACTTTTACTTCAGTTTCATTTCAGTTATTTCAATTGAACTACATTTCAATTATTTCAATTAAACTACAGTAAACGAAATAACATGCTGAGTTGTGAATGGTGCAGATTTTCCAGTAGAGGGCGCTGCTGATCTAAACTGCTCAGAGACACACCATGTCCTTTATTTGTTCAGTTATCTGTACTTACACACTAACAGTCTGTGAGAATAGTGTGTAAGTACACATGCTGATATATTCTAATACACTGCATGCTGTTTACTGTAATGTTCAGTAGAGCAGTGTGCAGGTTTATATTATAGCAGTTACAGGCCAGATATGCTATGTTAACTCAACAGCAGACTGGGGAGTGTGTAGAATTTAATAATAATAATAATAATAATAATAATAATAACAATCTGAGCAAAAAATATTTTTACTCTTCACATTTCTTCAGTAATCCACACAACACACACTAATGATCCTGTCACACAATCAGACACACTAAAATTTCACTATGGGAATTCATTTTTTAATCCATTTTTTTTATCCATTCACATCTTCACTGAAAGACGTTTACTTCAGTTTCATTTCAGTTATTTAGCTTTTCACTGAAAGTGTAATGGAGGACAATTAAATGAATTAAACTACAGTAAACAGTTTTCTGTTTTGTGCTGAAGTGAAATGACAAAAACAAAACCCACTAAACATATTAAAACTGAACATATTACCCAAACTGAGCACTTTACACTCACTAAACACATCTCAAACTGTACATATTCTACAAATTATATGTATCTCACTCAGTTTAAAGATGAATAATTCTAGCTGAATTGAATGTTTTTTTATTTCCTCCAGCTCCCAGACTTACAAACTTGACTTACTGAATGTCTAAAGTTATGAGGGTTAGTTAGGGGCATTAAAGTTACAAAGTTAGGAGGTGGAGTTAATGTTTGTATCTTTATTGTACAGGATGTTGAGACAGATTACCGCTCCATGTGATGTTTTTTCTCATAGATGAACACTGTGTGTGTCCTCAACACTCTCAGGCTTTATGAGGTTGACCGAGGCTGACCTTTGACCTGCTAACAGGAAATCAAGGACTCGTTATCAGAAACATATTTCCTGCACTGCAGACACAGACACATCATCCACGGATCTCTAGTGCAAAAGTTCACACACCCTCTGGATTGGGAAAATAAGCTATGTGCTTCTGTTTTTCTGCAATAACAGAAACAAAGTGATGTGTTAAAAGTAAACATTCTTTATTTTCTCTGAGTTTTATCTGTGTTTATTAAAGAATGGATGATATCGGAGTTTATTTCCCTGCAGGCGGTGGCATGTATCACACACAGGAATAGAACACGGATAAAGTCCAACCGCATGAGAAACAGGAACAGGCTAAGAGCCATGATAAAGATGTGTTTTCCCCCTCAACCTTCACGCTGAGAGAGAAACACAATAACACTGTACAAAGTCACATTTATAAATATGATTATATAAATACAAGTTATAAATAAATTAATGTACAGAATCAGTGTTAGATTTTGTCACTGCATTCATGTACAATTTGTTTTTCAGAATGATATTTAATAATAAATAATTTTCAGTCTCAGTAAACTGCTGTAGGTGTTTGACACCTCTGACTCCTTTACCTCACACACTGACTCCTTTACTTCACACTTTACTTCACACTCTGAACCTTTAGCTCACACTGACTTCTTTACCAAACACTCTGACTTCTTTACTCTCTGACTCCTTTACCTCACACTCTGACTCCTTTACTCTCTGACTCCTTTACCTCACACTCTGAACCTTTAGCTCACACTGACTTCTTTACCTCACACACTGACTCCTTTACTTCACACTCTGAACCTTTAGCTCACACTGACTTCTTTACTCTCTGACTCCTTTACCTCACACTCTGACTCCTTTACCTCACACCCTGACTCCTTTACTCTCTGACTCCTTTACCTCACACCCTGACTCCTTTACTCTCTGACTCCTTTACCTCACACTCTGACTCCTTTACCACACACTCTGACTCCTTTACTCTCAGACTCCTTTACTCTCTGACTCCATTTCCTCGCTCTCTGAACCTTTACCTTACTCTCCGACTCCTTTACTTCATTCTCTGAGCCCTTTACCTTTTTCTCTAAACCTTTACATTGCACTATAACTCCTTTACCTCACACTCTGTCTCCTTTACCTCACACTCTGAACCTTTACATCACACTCTGAGACTGTACAATGTGACTGTTCTTAATAAACATCAAGACACAAATGCATTATACACACATCACCTCCTGACCTGTTTACATCCTCTGTTCCCAGAAACATATTGTGTGTGTGTGTGTGTGTGTAGGAACACGTTGCTAAACCCCACCAAATATAAAATGTTAATGATGGGAAAAGGAAATAGGGGTGACGACAGGAGGAGGATGTTCTAAAATAAATGTCTAATAATATCTCCTAGACAACAGAAGAACATTATTTACATTATTTGATTGTTTGTTTGTTTATATTATCATCTGCACTTTATTCACAACAGGTCTGCTGTTTTTATTTATTAATATTAATATAAAAGTGTCTTGAATTTTCTAAAATAGTGATCAGAAGGTTGTGAGTTGAAATCCAAGCACTGCTAGAGACACTTATGAATGTATTATTATTATTATTATTATTATTATTATTATTATTTTATTCTTTCATTCATCTTCAGTAAGTGCTTTATCCTCAGGGTGGCTGTGGATCCGAAGTCTATTAGGGTAAAAACAGTAGAAAATATGAAACACATTAAATAAAAGAAATACAGATTGGGAAAAGGAAATTGAACTTTAACTCAGTCTCTCTCGTGTTGTTTGTCTGTTTGTCTCCACTGTTTATGTTTCCACATTGAGTAATTGAGAGGAAATTAGGTTATTCTTTCCATCTGCACACTTTAAGCAATGGACAAACACACACACACACATATAATGTGGTTTGTCTGATTAAGTGACTTTGTTGTAAAGGTCAGTGAATGATTGTGGACATGTTGATGAGCCCGCAGGACATGTACACACCACTGACGTATGGAGATTAGGACACGTATGACCTTTAAATCATTAGACAGGTGTACACAGGTGTGTGCTGTAGCTCAGGTTCAGCTCAACAGGCAACATGAAGTCCTGAGGTGATGATCTGACAAAATCCTTTAACTTCTCCTTTAACTTCTTATTGACAAAGAGGACAGCATTAAACACCTATAATCTCTCTGTTATAAACACTTTATTCAAGTGTACTTAATACTGTGTATGCTTAGTGTGTGTACTTTAAATATTCTTTGAATAGTCTACACTATAGTATATAGTATACCTTAAACAATATTGTATACCTTAATGCCATATATTTTTAAAGAATGTCTGAATGCTTCAGTAATACTTGAAATGAAAGTGTTCATAATGTACAGATTTATTTAAAAAATAGATGAAAAAAGAACTGTATATTATAAGTGTAAAAGTATGCTTATTTTATAGCAGAAGAAAGTTTATTCTAATTTATTGTATTGTATGCTAGAATACATTTCCACTATATAATAATAATAATAATAATAATAATAATAGAATGAATGGAATTGAGAGACAGAGAGAGATAGAGTGAGAGTGTCCCAGTCCACGACTCCACTCCATATTTACTGCCTGTCTGTGTGTCTGTCTGTCTGTGTGTCTGTCTGTGTGTCTGTCTGTCTGTGTGTCTGTCTGTGTGTGTGTCTGTGTGTGTGTCTGTGTTTACAGACTCAGTGGGATGTTCAGTGAGAGACAGACACATGTGAAAGCTGCTACCTCCAGCGTGGAAAGGAGAAGGCTTGCAGTTATGTGTGGACTGTACCCTCTTTATTCATTTGTCATTTGTTCTCGTTTTTTTCCTAAACGTGCATTCTGGCAGAATATTGAAGAAAGAGAAGAATAAGCGTCTTTAACCACAGAAAAAGAAAAAAAGGAAAGCTTCAGTGGATTTACAGTGGGATAATGACGGAATTCACACTCTAACTTTGGAAAATTAATCTCAGCTCTGTAGTGATGTTCCGCTTTTTGCTGCAGGCATTAAATAATTATTGTGAGTTTATGGCGGATTTCAGGAGTTAGTTTAGTTTTACATTTGCATTGCGTTTAGTGACTATTGTGGAAATAAAAAGTGAGAGCTGAGACACGGAGCTGTGCAACTTCACTGAAGCCACGCTTGACTTGACTAGCCTGCTAGCGTTAGCTTTAGCATTAGCGAAAGAATAAGTGTATAAAACTTATATCAGCATTAAAATATAGCAGACAGTGTGACTAACATTTTGTCTTTTACTTGCGTTATTTCTATAAGTGTGTAAATGACTGCCTCGGAGGCGGGAATTAAAAGTTCTGAACCCTTTTTTTCACTAGGAAAGTTAGCATTGCGCTAGTTTGTCGTTTTGGCTTTGCGAGCTAGCCAGAGGGGAATTTTATCCTCTCTCTGGCTAAAATACAAAATAATCCTGTCCAACATGAAGATTTTGGAAAGATGGATAAGCAATAATGCCGTCCAAGACGACAGTGTTTTGTGACGGCTGCTCTGGGTGAAGCTAAGCTAATTCAATCACAGCATGCTAGTCAGTTATGCTAGCTAAGCTGGATAACTAAACGCGTTTAACTTTTCCTCAGCGCCTGTGACTTTTTTGGTTATGTTTTTTCTTCGTATACTGAGTATCGTCTGTGTGTAAAAATATATTTTTTGGCAAAAGAAACACTTTTTGGATTAAAAAAAAATGAAGCTCCGGAGTTTGTTTGGGTTTTTTCTCTGTGTTGGTGTTGTGTGGAACTGGCCACAGAGCAGTGCAGAAAGTAAGTAACTTCATTTAAATACCTGCTAATGCTATTATTAATGCACATTTTATATATTTTTTATCTCATATTAATGGTAAATTCAGTGTATTTTCCTGTAAACCTGTACCTCCCATACCTACAGGAGCACATGCACGGATGTATGGGTAATAAACACAAGTTAATAACTTTTAGTTCTCGCTTGAGTGTTTTTAATTTTAATGTCAGTGATTTACTGTACTAAACTTTCTCATTCATGCGTTTCACATTTTAAACTGCTCCCAAAGCACAGTGGCAAGGATTTAAAATGAAAATAAATCCTGAAATGATTTACACCAGCTGTGTTCATCATATAAACATTTACAGCACTTCTGAAATGAAAATTAGCGTTTCAGAGCTCTTTATCTCCGTCCCTGAGTGTTGTGGAAACCAACAGGACAGTATATCTAGAATAAAAAAACAAAACCGTTTTGGAAATATTTTCTTTGTTACTTGAAAATGTAGGTAAAATTATTATATTATTGATGACTCATCCTGTACTCCTCTTGTTTTTGTCCAATTAAATGCTCTCTAGATTGTATTTGCCCCGCCCCCGGGGGCGTGTCTTGCTCTACAGTAACAGCTCGTTGGCAGTAAACAGGGTTCGTCAGTGTGTTTTTGGCCGTGCGTCTTTACACACACTTCCCTTCAGCTCCCTAGGTCGTGAATCAGTATATCGTGTACACGAGTTGGGGCACTGGTAAAGACCCTGGCTCACTACACATTGGGACACTGATGACTCAATTTCCGGCCAGAGGACTACGTACTCACTTTGTAAAACATCACCACTGGCATTTATCAACAACAGTCAGGACCAATATCTTTCTCACTTCAGATGTGTTTCTCTCATGGTACTTCAAGCATAGGCTAGTAGATTTTTTAAATCATTTAACACTTAAAAGTCATTAGACTCAAACAAACCGTATATAGAACGTCAAATAAAGTTAAAAATTGCTAATGTAAGTAATCGTTTGAGAGCTACAACAACGATAACGAGCTACTTACATTTGTAGGTGTTGGCTGAGAGTTCATCTACCATTTTTTTGAGCTGAGAGGCTTCAGAAAATATGATGTCATTTCCAGTAAGGGAACATAGTGAGTATCGGTGCTTCTTGGTTTTTGTGGTGCATTGTGGGATTTTTTTAGGGAGTGAATGTTCCAGTGCACTGGAAGGATTTTGCGATTGAGACAGCCCTTAAAATGGCCGACTCCCTGCTCAGCGCCCTGACTACTGAACTGAGGAGCTGATTGAGACACACCCTAACTTTGGAGTTTATTCTTGTGGAACTGGGTGGAGTTTGTGTAGGTTAGCGATCATGTGACGTTTGGGCGGAGTGTTTTACTGACTTGGAGCTGTTTGAGGCTGGAACGCTGCTCCCTCAGACCGATGGAGAATTCCGTCTTTATACCCCATCTCCATCAGTGGGAGTCAGTATTATCATTTTATCTCCCACTCAGACGCATCAGATATCTCCCGGTGACGACCCTGCGGCTCTCCTCGCCTCAAACACGTACGCCATACCTCCAAACACACACGGCTTCTCGTCGTCTAGGATTAATGTAATTTTGGACACGTGTGGGTGAGAAATTCTCCACAGCTTAAAAAACTTCTCGCTTTATACTGTTCTGTGTATTCAGCTAGCTCTCTCAGGTGTGTTAAGATTGGGTGGGGGTGTGGCTTAGTATATCTCGAACACTGTTGGCTGTTATGTAATCAGTCAAACGCTTCAACATACCATCACTCTGACTTCCTGTTTCAGAAGGAAATACATCGACGTGCAGAATCAAATCACATGAGTCAGGACGTTTCATGGTGGATAATGTTGGAATTTACCTTAAGACTCAGATACCAAGTGCATTAAACTATAGGAAGATTAAGATTAGATAAAATAAGAATCTATAGATTAGATTAAAATGTGATTAACGTGTAGAAGTGAGTGACTGATGCAGTTTTATGTCCTGTGTTTGGATATAAAACAGGAGCAGGAGTGTGTGAATGTGTGTAAGTGTGTGTCCGTGCAGTAGCCTGAATGTTTGTTTGTTTGTTTTTTTTCTCCATAAACTCCTGGGGAAGCTAAATGGATTCAGTTAAACTGTGTGTGTGTGTGCACGCGCATGCATGTTAGGATTTAACACCATTGCGTTTCTCTTGGTGAAGATATATACTGGAATAGATGGAAGAAATACAGCCATGCTTTGACCCACTTGGGCTGCTTTCAAATCCAAAAACAGAAGTGGCCTTGTCTGGTTCAGTGTCACTCCTTCACTTTGTCGTATTATTGCCTGGAACTGTTTCTCTTTCAGCTATAAGTGGACGTCGGCTGTGTGTTGATTCAAGATTCAGACTTCGTCACATCAAGTCAGCACTACGATTTCTCCACACGTTAAATCATACTGAAGATGTAAAATCTTACACAGCATTTCAGAACTGGAGATTATACTTTCTGCAAAGGCCAATGTCATGATAAAGATTAATAACTGATACATTGTGCAGCCCAGTGATTGTTTTTATAAACACAGCGTGCTCTTGCAGTGGAAGATGTGAGTGTGGTCAGTGTAGGGAGCCTCCGTCTGAACAGAATTTTCCAGAATAATAACACTGTGCAAATAAGTTTTTCTTTTTTAAACACTTTAAACCAGCCACTTCTTCCCTCCTCCGTCGCCCGGGCCGCTTCTTCCCCTCGTCCGTCGCCCCCCCTGCTTCTTCCCATGTCTGTTGTTCAGTGGATTGATGTTTGATGACCTACTTCCATACATACCTCTCTGTCTGTCAGATGTGTGTATGCATATTGTTTTTTTTATGCATATTATTTATTGTTTTGTGATGTTTTTATACATTTTTGTCCCCAGTTTGTCCGAGTAAGGACATCAGGAACAGCGTGGCTAACCTGCGCACTCTGGAGAACTGCACGGTGATTGAGGGCCACCTGAAGATTCTGCTGATGTTCCACACGAAAGCCGAGGACTTCCGGGGTCTGAGCTTCCCCAAGCTGACAGTGGTGACGGATTACCTGCTGCTGTTCCGCGTGTATGGCTTGGAGAGCCTGAGTGACCTGTTCCCCAACCTCACTGTCATCCGAGGTAACAACCTGTTCTTCAACTACGCCCTGGTCATCTTCGAGATGCTGCAGCTGAAGGAGATTGGACTGCACAGTCTGATGAACATCACACGCGGCGCTGTGCGGCTGGAGAAGAACCCGGACCTGTGTTACCTCTCCACACTCGACTGGTCCCAGATCCTCGACTCTGTGGAAGACAACTACATTGTGGCCAATAAAAACGAGGGAGAGTGCGGAGACGTGTGTCCCGGCATGGCCAAAGGCAAAACCATCTGTTCTCAGACCACCATCAACGGTCAGTTTGGAGCACGCTGCTGGACGCAACGACACTGCCAACAAAGTGAGTACTCTGCGTGTGTGTGTGTGTGTGTGTGTGTGTGTGTGTGTGCACGCGCGTGTGTGCGTGCCAATATTAACATTAGGCTGATGTCAGGTAAAAGTATCACAAGTTACAGTATTAATCACAGGTTTTCCACTTTTATTATACTGAAAGGTCACTAAGTTGTAACTCGTTTGTTCAGTTCTGCATTTAACAGTTCAGTAGTTTTGTTTTGGTTCAGTCAGTTGAACCAATTCAGAACTAAAAGTGTTTTTGGAACCACAACGCCTGAAGTTCCTGAGTTTCACGAAAAGTTCCTGTGAGGAAAACATGCCCAATAGTTTCCTGAAAAAAGTTCTCTCACACACACACTTGAGTGAATGATTTCCTGCCATTGTGTGGCCTTTTCCTGTTCGGAGGTCATGCGGTGAAAAAGAACATAAACACATCAACAACAGCTTTAAGTTCATCACTGACACGAAAAGGTAAAAGAATACTGTTCTAACAGCAAGATGATGACCTCTACACTGGAACACACAGATAAATACGTATATAAATATAAATAAAAGACTATTTACAATAAATAAATTTAAATGTAAATGTAGTTGTAAATGTACATACATGCACACGCTGTGATGTTAATTATGTGTACACTGTATTGTACACTTCTTTGATGTTGTTGAGTGAAAGTGGATGAACACTCATGTTATGGTTGTTGGGTGTGTTATTTTTCTGTTCTCTGTTTGAGTGTGTGTTGCTGTGTGATTAGTGAAGGTGTGTGTATGTGTGTGTTGGGTCCCTAAAAACAAGGAATAAAGTGACATACTGAATACATTGAATGTAGTGACATCTATCTGTCTCTATTGCTCTCTATCTTTCTTCATCCTAACCCCTCTCCTCTGCCCCGCCCCTCCAGTGTGTCCATCAGTGTGTAAGGCGAGGGCGTGTACAGTGGACGGACAGTGCTGTCACTCTGAGTGTTTGGGAGGGTGTGTGAAGCCGGACTCAGCAGCCGACTGTGTGGCGTGTCGTCACTTCCTGCATGCAGGGGTGTGTGTGGAGGCCTGTCCCTCTGGCTTTCTCTCCTTTAAGGGGTGGCGGTGTGTGAGCCCCGCCTATTGCCACGCCCTTCACACACAGTGCACTCGCAACACGCAGGACCAAGACTGCAGCTCCTACGTCATCCACCAGGGGGCATGTGTTCCGGAGTGTCCCTCAGGGTACACCACTGTCAACTCAACAACGTGAGTCACACACACACACACACACAGAATACACTGCTTCACAAGAGAGAGATTTAGAGAGACAGTGAGTGAGATGGAAAATGAGAGCAAGAAATAAGGAATCACAAAGAGAGTGATATAGATGGAGAAAAAAGAGAGAAAGATATATAATGGTGAAAGACAGCAACAGACAGAGAGGAAGGACAGACAGATAGACAGGTAGGACAAACAGGCAGATAGATAGTCAGAGTGGACAGGACGGATAGACAGGGAAGTTCAGTGATTTCCCTTCTATTCCCCCTCACATTCCTACACACCTTCTTACACACGCTGTTACACGGTCACCCTGAGGTCACATTCTACAGAAGGCAAGTTTCTGACATTTCTTTTATTAAGTTTACTAATCATGTAGTAGCTTTATTGGTTATACATGTAGATCTTAAGCACAGAGTGCAATTTCACCCATTCAGACAGACAGACAGACAGACAGATGTGGTATTTATTGTGATCCTCTTAGCAAACAGGCTGTTGTGTGATTAGACACTGTGATGTACTGATGTATCAGCTCACAATGGGAATTGAATAATCATATAATTTCTCTGTGTGTTTTTGTAGGCTGATGTGTACACCGTGTGCAGGAATGTGTCCTAAAGTGTGTGTGGGAGAGAAAACGGTGGACTCGGTGACGGCGGCCCAGGCACTGCGGGGCTGCACACTGCTCAACGGCAGCCTTATCATCAACATCCGAGGAGGAAGTAAATATCAACAATAATAATAATGATAATACCCAAGGAGGAAGTAAATAATAATAATAATAATAATAATAATAATAATAATAATAATGATAGTAACATCTGAGGAGAAAGTAAAAACTTTGTGTGAAGTGTGTTAGGTGTTTTACAACCTGAACACATAAATAAATAAAATTGAATACTTTCTCATGACTTTACTGTAACAGCTGCAGTAACACAACTACTGTAAATACACCAACACACAGGCCAGTAGATTACACTAACACCGTGCACATGTCCGTGTGTGTGTGTGTGTGTGTGTGTGTGTGTGTGTGTGTGTGTGTGTGTGTGTGTTAGATAACATCGCAGCAGAACTGGAAGCTAATCTGGGTCAGCTGGAGGAAATCACAGGATACCTGACGGTGCGTCGCTCCTATGCTCTCGTCTCTCTTTCTTTCTTCAGAAAGCTCAGACTGATCCGCGGAGAGACGCAGGAAAGGGGGTAAGACCCGGCGATCTGATTTGCTAAGAGCAAAGAGGGTGGGGTGATGATGCAGTAGAGCAGTAATGCTAATTTAAACCTGATGAAGTTAGATTTAGTGAAGCACAGTGTTTTTATTATTGTTTGATGGATTATTGTCATCTCTCTTTCTTTTTCCTGTTTAAATAAAGGAATTACTCGTTCTTCGCCCTGGACAATCAGAACCTGCGTCAGCTGTGGGACTGGTCCAAACACAACCTCAGCATCCTGCAGGGCCGGATGTTCTTCCACCACAATTCCAAACTGTGTCTGAGTGAGATCCGCAAGATGGAGGAGGTAACAGGGACGAGAGAGAGACAGCCAAAGAACGACATCGGCTTCAAAACCAACGGAGACCAGGCATCATGTGAGTGTGTCAACAATCACACACAAACACACACACAGTTCTTCTCAGATAGAAATATCCATGTCTCTCTCTCTCTTTCTCTCTCTTTCTTTCTCTCTCGGTAAATGCTGGGAGCGTTTGGGTGTGTGTGAAACTGCTCACGAGGAGAGGGGTTTTTCTTTGGCAATATCTTTCCTTTTTCTGCTTTCAGTTTCGGTTAAAATTTGTTTTATTAGTGATAAATGTTTGCTAGGTTTATTTTGGTTAAAGGTTTTGTGAGTTTTTGGACAACTTTTTGTGACCACGTCAGGATGGCGTCCCTCCCCCGGGGGGAGCATCACCTGTGTTGATGTGTCACGGTATCAGTTGTGTGAATGCTATACCCATGACTGTGGAGGATGTATTGCTGTACTGGGAGAGAAGGTTGGCTTTAATATTTCTTCAGCGTCTAGGTTGAACAAGGCAGTCGTGGTTGTTGTCAAAGAGGAAGATCTATTTAATAGCTTGATAAGCAGTGGAATCGTGGTAAGTGGGGATTTTGTTATTGTTTCACCGCTTGTTACTCCGAGTACTTAGAGTCACTGTTTCTAATGTACCACCTTTCATTCATGGTGATGAGACTGAACTGGGGCTGGCTCAATATGAAAAGTTTGTGAGCGAGATAAAAATGATTCTGCTGGGATGTAAAACGTGGCCTTGAAACATGTCTTGTAGGTCAGGAGGCAGGTGTTTGTTTGTAAAAGAGCTGGAGCTGGACGTGTTGTTTAAAGTGTGGCATGAGGGAAAAGTGTATATGGTGTATGCATATACTGGCAGCATGAAATATTTTGAGTATGGGAATATTGGCCATAAGAGGTTGGCATACCCACATAAGGCCCAGTGCCGGGCCTAGTTCTGTTGCCATTGAGATGAATAATAATGCGTCAAATTCTGAGCAACCTCAGGCTACAGAAGTGAGTGAAAGGGTTAATGTTGAAGTGGTTTGTGCCGAATATCCTGGAATGTCACAATGTTTTGAAATGCGTGCTGATGCAGAGAAGAGAGATGATGATACAGACGCTCTTATCCAGAGTGACTTACAATTATCTCATTTATAAAACTGAGCAGCTGAGGGTTAAGGGCCTTGCTCAGCAGTGGCAGCTTGGCGGTGCTGGGATTTGAACTCTCAACCTTCCGATCAGGAGTCCAATGTCTTAACCACTGAGCTACAACTTCCCCAGTGCGTTGATGTTACAAAAACCAGTTGTCTATGACGCTCTAAGTAAGCAGAAAAAGTTGCGTCTAAAGATGATGTTAACAAAGTTAAAGAGGGTTAAAGTACAGGCTTCACAAAAATAATCATGATTAAATTGCACAGGGTGTGATTTAGATTTTTTTTTCTGTTTTATTTTGTTTTTTTTCTTGTTTCTGTCCTCTTTATATTTCTGTCTCTTTATGGAATATTTAAGGGTGGGGTACTTAAACATAAATGGGGGGATAGGGACAGAAATAAGATGGCAGAGTTAAAAGGGTCAATATTAGTTTTTTACAGGAAACATACTAGTATTGATAATGAAACTGAATGGGTTGATTGCAGTGGTAAGGGAAATTTGTTCCATGGGACAAATACTAGCACAGGTGTAGCTGTTTTATTTTCTTAAAAAATATGATTATGAATATTTTAGTTATGGAAGAAATTGTAAAATGACCTATATTACTAACTCAAATAGAGTTTAGGTGAACCATTTTTGTACTTGTGAATGTTTGTGCACCTAACAGTGGGTCTGACGGGTGGAAGTTTTTCAGACGTTGAAAAATTCTATTCAGAAATTTGACGATAATGTGTGTCTGGTAGGTTTTTATACAGATATTCAGGGTGCTGGGAGTTGTGAATCTGAAAGTGCTTCTGATTTACTCAGCGAATTACCTTAGCTGGTGGATGAGCAGCGAAGATCTTTGGACAATCCAGTTACGTTCCAGGAGCTTACAGAGGCAATGCGGCAGCTACCTACTGGTCGATCCCCTGAGATTGATGGACTGCCCGCTGAGTTTTATCAGCAATTTTGGAATATATTAGGACAGTACTTTTACAAAGTATCAAAATAAGTCACTTCCTACAAGTTGTCGCTGAGCAGTCCTGTCCTTGACCGCAAAGAAAGGAAATATAGGGCTTCTTAAAAATTGGAGACCAGTATCTATGTTGTGTTTGGACTATAAAATACTTTCAAAGTGTTTAGCAAATAGGCTCAAATGCTGTCTGGATTTATTGAATCAGAATGACCAGATGTACTGTATTCCTAATGGATCAATTATAAACATTTTCTTTTTGCTAAGGGAAGTAATTGATTTTAATAAGCACATTGGTATTCTTTCATTGGACCAAGAGAAAGCATTTGATCAAGTTGATCATGTGTATCTTTTTAAAGTTATAAAGCATTTTGGGCCTGGTGCCAAATTTATATCTTAAAATCAGTAGGTGTATTTTAATGCCTTTGTGATTGTTAAAGCCGGCGGAGGATTAAATGCACCAATACCTGTATTAAGGGATATTGGGCAAGGCTGTCCACTTTCTGGGCAATTACATAGTCTTGAAAGGACCTCAGTGAAACTTTAATTCCTGGGACAGATTATAGTGTCTTTAGTGGCCTATGCTGATAACATCCCATTTTTTAATTACAGATGAAAACAATGTTACAACTTTGATAAGAGCTATTGAACAGTAGGAGAAGGCATCAACAGCAAGGAAAAAAATTGAGAGAAATAGTGAAGGTTTTATTATTGGTTGGTGGGAGGGAATAGGACCTCTGCAGCTGCTGGGTGGTTTGCTGTAGAGAAGGGAAGGTGTGAAAATTTTAGGTATTTTTTTTTAGGGAACAAAGAATTTCAGACAAAAAATTGGGAGGGAATGCTGGAGAAGGTGTCTGCCCAGTTGTGTAAATGGAAATGGCTATTACCACAATTATCCTACAGAGGGAGAGTTCTGGTTGTAAATGACCTGGCCGTCTCTAACTGGCAGAGATTAGAGTCATGGAGCCACCTGATGAACTGAGTTGTAAGATACAAAGAACAATCGTGGACATCTTTTGGAGTGGAGAACATTGGATTTGTGCATCACTTTGTCTTCCTGTTCAGGAAGGAGGACAGAGCTTGGTGGATGTGAGGAGCCGCATCCATGCTTTCTGAATACAAGCAGCACAGAGATACTTGTATCATTAGGACTTGGCTTGGACTCTCTCTTTTTAATAAGAGTCAGGGAGGTTAGTTTGTCTGAGCTTATACCCTTTTACCAATCAGTGCTGGATTCACTGTTTTCACTGTGGAAAGAGATGTCCATGAACCAGGGCACTGGGTTCCAGAGGAACCATTGTTCTTCAATGCAATGATTCAGACCAGGCTTCTGTCCTCTATGGGTGTTTGTGCATGCTTACAGAGAAATGGTATTGTAAAGCTGGGTCATCTCTTGGATAGGGATGGTTGGAGATTGGTGGAGGCCATTAAAGAGGTGACAGGCCTGAAGTCTTCACGCCTTACATCGAAGCTGGTTGAGGAGATTTTCAATGCATTACCAAGTGGTTACAGGAAGTACATTGGAAGGAAACGCTTACCAGATATTAGAAGTGAGCAGGAATTTCCAAGAGTCAGACTTTCTCCTGTTATAAATGAGTAGCAAGAATGTGAAGTTGTGGGTTCAATCTTATCTTTCAAGACCGCTGAGTTAGAATATTTTGAATCTACATCTAAGAAATTAATATATTGTTACATTTAAAGTTATGCATCAGGACTTGCTCAGAAGGCAGGACAAGATGGTTGGAGCCAGACAGGTGGAGGACCTCGTATAAACCTCCTGTAGAGAAGCGAACAGCTGATCTACAGTGGAGGATTGTTAATGGGGCAATAGCTACGGACAGACATGTGGCACATCTGAATACAGCAGTGGGTGGGAATTGTAGGTTCTGTGGAAAGGTAGAAGATTTTTCGGTAGAAGATTGGAAGGTCTTTTAAAACTTCTTAATAGTTGGTTTAAAGCATTTGATGAGGAATTCTCAGAAAAAGTATTTATTGGAGGAGTGAAGTACAGCTTTTTAATAGAAGGAAAGTATGTTTGATAATTTACTTGATAGGAACTGCAATGTTAGTGATTTGGATAATAAGGAAGAACTATAGCTTCAAGCAGTGATGATGGGCCCAAGCACTATGGTGCCATCGCCACCAGGCAGGTGTATGAAAACAATGCATAGTGAAGCGAGAGCTGTAGAGTGACTTGTTTTGCGCTGATGTGTTAGGTTAAGCCCAGGTCTAAGGCTTTACAACTGCTTCCATGTCAAAACATACAGCTAATATTTGGTGAGATAATGCACAAAGAAGATAAGAGATATATGTTATTCTTATTAGCCATTAACAGCTATGCAAAGATTAAATGTAATCATAGCTAAAATATATAATATAGTAGTTTTTCAAAAAAAAAAAAGATTGCTTTTCAGAAAATCCGCATTAAATCCAAAATGACCTACTTTGGAGTCACGTGAGTACCTCAAGCAAGATGGCGGCTCCTTGATAGGCTCCTTGCCCACTTGCTAATTATTACATAATTTATGATGAAATAGTTGACGTTTCGTTGGAAAGAATACTTTGAAAACGACTATGATCCGTACTCTAAAGACTTAATCACGCTTTCGAAGGCATTACGATGGCGACAACGTCTAAATACTTCAAGGAAGCAAACCGCATGGCACCAGACGGACACCACCTCCCACTGAGGCTAAGGCAGCCTTGAGTTCGCCCGAGAAACAGACTGATGCAAAAGTGAACTTGGAGGAAGTTTTTGCCGAAATTACTAAAATGAGTAAGACCCTTCAGGTAGTGGCAGCGGACACAATTGCCATTAAAGAGACTGAAGATTTACGGTCTTTCTTCGAAATTAATACTGGTAGTACTGATAGAAGATCAACTGAATGGGAGGCATCTAAGGCATATGTCAGAGGGAAGATAATAGGTTATGCATCTAAAAGTAAAAGGGAGGATTGGGACAGAATACAGCAATTAGATAACAAAATTAAGAATTATGAAAAAGAATTATCCAAATGTTTTTCAAACCAATTGTATCAAGATATTTGTAAACTCAAATCTGAACTCCAGGAAATTTATAATAAAAAGGTGGAATACACCTTATTTAGATTGAGAACTACTTTCTATGAGGAAGGGAAGAAAACTGGTAAACTGCTTGCTAAACAGTTGAAGCAAAAGAATATATGTAATTTAATAACAGCTATTAAGAAAGGAAACACAATAGTAACATCAACAAAGGAGATAAATGATGTATTACAGAAGTTTTACAAAGATTTATACACTGCTGATATTGGTCCTAAACAAGAAGAATTGCTTAGTTTTTTTCTCCAAGCTCAAAATGCCTAAATTGTCCCAGAGGAGATAAATATGTTAGAAGGCCCAATAACACAGCTTGAAGTCAGAAAAGCTGTATCTGTTATGTGGAATGGAAAGTCAGCAGGGTTAGATGGATTCCTGGTTGACTATTATAAACAGTGTATAGATTTACTTGCACTTACTTTAACAGAAGTATATAATGAGGCATATGCTTGTGGATCTCTCCCCTCTTCTTTCAACGACGCTCTAATATCGGTGATTCCCAAGAAAGATAGGAACCCCACTGAACCCTAAAATAAGTTTAATTAATGTAGATTGTAAGATCCTTAGTAAAATTCTTGCGTTACGGTTAGAGAAGGTGTTATCCAACATTATAAACCCTGATCAAGTTGGATTTATGATGAATAGGTCATCAACGGATAACATGAGAAGATTACTGCATCTAATTTGGCTAAACGGAGAAAAAAATGACCCAATTGTTGCCCTCTCACTCGACTCAGAGGTGGTGTTTGATTGTTTGATTGGTTCACTGGGAATTTCTATTCACGACTTTGTCAAAATTTTGGGTTTGGGCCTTGTTTCATCAAGTGGGTTCAAACATTATATAAGACACCTAAGGCATGCGTGATTACCAACGGTAAAGTTTCTCCGTCTTTTGACCTCACCAGGGGGACACGACAGGGGTGCCTGCTGTCTCCATTATTGTTCAATATCACACTGGAACCATTGGCCATTGCTATTAGGGCTAATACAAACATTCCAGGCGCACAGGGAGGCGACAAAGAGCACAAATTGTTTTTATATGCCGAAAACATTTTGGCCTTGGTAAAAGATCCAGATAGGTCCTTATTATCCAGATAGGTCCTTATTATCCAGATAGGTCCTTTTCCCAAATGGGGAAAAATTCAGTTATCTTTATGGGGGAAGGTGAATATAATTAAGATGGTGGTCTTGTCTCAGCTTAACTATGTGCTTATGATGTTACCACATACAATACTACAGTTGATCTGTAAACAATACAATATAATGGTTAAACGTTTCCTATGGAATGACAAAGGGCCCAGGATAAAGTTTAACAAGTTATGTGCATCTCAGGATAAGGGAGGGTTGGGATTACCAGACCCTTGGCTTTATCAGATATCCTTTGAAATGGCCAAATTGGCCAAGCATTGGAATAATGATACTCAATTGGATTGGGTTACTATTGAGAAAACCTTGTCATGGCCATACAGCCCTATCAAGCACTTGTCTCAGTGCTTAGACACAACCACAAATCCTATCATGAAGCACTCAAGAGAGGTATGGGCGAAGATTCACAAGATGCATAAATTAGCACATTGTAAACAACCATACTCTTCCCTATGGTATAATTCTGCTATCTGTATCGGGAAATCACCCATATATTGGAAGATATGGCATATGAATGGCTTGTGTACTGTGACAGATTTGTTTGAACAGGGTGTATTTATGTCTTATAATAATCTTGTACAGAAGTATAATTTAAAGGGAAATGATCATTTCTGGAAATATCTTCAAATTAGAAACTAACAAAAATCCAGCACACGGACATAAACCATATCTTGGACTTCCTAACACTGCCTCATCCCCAACAAAAAGCCTCTGTATTCTACAGGACGACCAACCATGTGCTCAGTAATGACTGCATTAATTTAAAGACGATATGGGAAAAGGACATTGGGGTTGTAATTGGGGACAAA
The DNA here is from genome assembly GCF_027358585.1 of Pangasianodon hypophthalmus. Taxonomy (NCBI): domain Eukaryota; kingdom Metazoa; phylum Chordata; class Actinopteri; order Siluriformes; family Pangasiidae; genus Pangasianodon; species Pangasianodon hypophthalmus. Next base: position 27,287,171 of record NC_069713.1, read on the forward strand.
GAGTGGAAAAGAATTCTGTCAAATACAGGTATATATGTAAGAGAAGCTAGAGAGCAGTTTACACAGTATAACATCATACACAGGTTTTATTTGACACCTCTTAGACTCAATAGAATGGGTTTGACAAATAATAATGGTTGGAAATGTCAAAAGGACAGCGGTACTTTTATTCATTGTATTTGGGATTGTCCACTTATCAGCCTTTATGGCACCAAACTTTAAATATCTTAAGCAAATGGCTTGGAACAGCAATACCAGTATCACCAAGGTTATGTTTACTGGGAGACAGGGAGCAGATGCCAAATATTACAAAGGGAGAGTTCGCAGTGATCATGGTGGGGGTCTCTGTGATGGCTAGAGAGACAGCGGAAAACTCCCAAAACCCCAGAGCTAAAAGAATGGGTCAACATAATGACTAAAACAGCTTTGTACGAACATTTGCTTCACAAACTACATAATAAGAACAAAGCAGGGGTCCCTGTGGGTATTCTAGTTTGGGAAGACTTTTGGTCTTTTGTGACGCTGTCTTTCCCTGTGATGCAATAATTTTGACTCATCATTATTAGTATTTATTTATTTATTTATTTATTTATTAATTTTTATTTATTTATTTATTTTCCCCCCTCTCCTTATTTAGTATTCCGTCTATCTCTGTTAAATTCAGCCACTGTATATATTCTGGCCTTACATGCAGTATTTATATAAATCTGTATTTTGTGTTTTGTATGACATTGTCATGTACTGGATGAAAACAATAAAAACTTGAATTACAAAATAACCTACTTTCTGTTGGGAGCTAATGACTGTCATTTTGAAAGTTGTCCGGCTTGATGAGAACAATATATGTACTGAGTTCGGTGACTGGGTAAAACTGACCCCACCCATAGCTTTTGCCTATGCCTAATGGCCGACAATTCTGACGTATGTGCTAAGCATGCTAAGAGCCTCAAAAACACCCGAAAAGAGTATTAAAGTTTGATGCGTTACCATGGCAACGTTATTTAAGATATCAAAAATATTGGCTTTATTCACGTATTGACATTATTCTGACCAAGTTTGAGGCAATTTGGGTAAATGTAAGAGGATTATTGCAAAGTTTGTTCTAACACACTTCCTGCTGCCAGTTGGTAGCACTATGACTGTGACTCAAAATAGCCACATCCACGTGATCAGCCCCCGTGCCCAAACATACAGCTCGAGTTTGATCTAAATCACTCAATTCACTCAGAAGATATGAGACACTTCCTGTTTCCCTTTTTTCCCCATAAATTTATTGCCTTGCCATGGCAAAACCGTTCGATGTATCACAAATCTGTTCGCAATTTAGCATCCTCAGTGTCTTGCCATAATGTTGACCAAGTTTGGTGACAATCATCTGAATCCCCTAGGAAGAGCATTTAAAAGTACACCACATGGACTTTTCACAAAATCCAAATGGCCATGACACGGGGCCCCTGGAGCAGATGTGGTTAAGGGCCTTGCTCAAGTGCCCAAAAGCAGCAGCTTGACATATAAGAATGTATGATGTATTATGTACCGTGTAAAAATGTATTATGTACCATGTAAAAAAGGGCGCTGCAGAGCCCCCCACCACGCCCATGTGCTACCCTTTACCCGGGCCTAATGGCCGACGACTCTGACGTATGTGCCGAATTTCATGGGTTTTTGAGCAAGTTAATGGCCCCAAAAGCCTCAGAAACCTTAAATAAATAAATAAATAAATAAATAAATAAATATACTTTAGGAAAACAATAGGGCCGTGCGCCCTTTCAGGGCTAAGTAGAATTTGCATATTATAGTTTTATAAATGAAAAGATGTCTTTTTATGATATTTGGTGTGTTAATGATTTTGTGTACAATTGATGATGGCCTGTTGATTTTGAATTTTTGAATCTTAAATATCCTGAGATTTGGTATTGTACAGTTGTAAATTATAACAATAAAGGTTTGTTAAACCTCTCTCTCTCTCTCTCTCTCTCTCTCTCTCTCTCTCTGTCTCGCCTCCCTTTGTCAGGTGAGTACCGGGTGTTGAAGTTCACGACAATCCGGACTGTTGCAGATAAAATCATGATTAAATGGGAGCCATTCTGGCCGCCAGACTTCAGGGATCTGCTGGGCTTCATGGTGCTGTATAAAGAAGCGTAAGTGATGGAACACATTCGGAGCCTGACAGAGTTAATTTTCAGTTTCCTGTGATTCCTCCTGGGCTCTGTGCAGGTCTGTGCTGTGATACAGGGATGAAAGAAAGAACTCAGTTTTAACAGCTCACAAAGCAATTTATTGCAAACACTGAGACAAAACAGCTTTCAGTATCGGAAAGCAGTGTAGAGTACTGGATCCGAATTTTACAAGTGTAGCCAGAAACATTACAGAATTCTTTGTAGCACTGCAATGCAACGGAAAGTAGGTAATGAGGTAATAACAATATCTAGCTATGTTACCATAACATCAGCAAGATGTCTGTTTGTTTGTTTATTTGAAGTAGTTTATTTGAATAAAAAAAAAGCCGTAGTTTTGTGCATCAATATTTCTTAATGTCGCGAGAGTGAGATCTGCAATTGACAGTCACTCATTTTAAAACAGCTCAGTATCAGTGCTGGCCAGTATTTAAAGATTTCGTCATCTGTATTGAAAAAAGAAGCTGTGATACTGTGCCATCCCTAAAAAGTTGTGTCCCACGTAAAATCCGTACATCACCTGGTCTGTGTGCCATTCTGCTGTAATGTTGCAGCACATTGACGCCCCCAAGTGGTCACTCTAGCACATTAGCCAGCCAATGGCACTGAACCGAAAACACGCTAGATTAGAATTAAGCAATATTGCACAAGCAAGAGTGCAGTTATACTGAACATCAGCACGGCTGTGATTCGGACGCTGGCTCGGTCTTCAGCTTTGTTCACAGCTAATCACATTTGTAGCGATATTCAGTATACTCACAATTGCGAGTGCGATATTGCTTTTATACAACACTTCTATAAACAAGAAATTAATATAGAGTAAGTGACATTTTGGACACAATATGGCCAAATGTTCTGTTTATTTTTGCTCCACTAAATAGATTTATTTCAGAAATAGATTCTGAAGAAGCCACACTTTATAGCCCATCGACTAGCTGGGAAGCTAGCTCACATTGATTTGTAAATTACTGTTAAAGGTGCTTCCAGTAAAATTGGTGTCCCTTCTTCCTTTTCATTTATATTCATGAAAAATGTATCATTTGCCATGTCCACTAATGATGTCACTAACTTTAATCCATTAACCGTTTCAAACTAGGAAGTGGATTTATATGTGGAGAACACAGATGGGCAGAGTGATGCACACCAGTGAAACATCCCAGTGCAGTTATAGAAAATGTAAACACTCTTGAACGCCGCTTGGGAAAATAGCTCTTATGTAATTTAAGTTAGAATTCTATTAGAATTTACTAATCAGCACGCTGAGTGACAATCAATTTATTAATGCTTTATGACATTTTAAATATGTAGGAGTCCAAACATGATATAAAACATTTTCAAGATAAAAGAGAAATCTGAAATGTTGTAAAAATTAAACTGTATGTGGCAAGAAGGAGTGAACATGCTTTAGACATGTTTTTAGATGAAGTCTGTAGCTGTGTTGTTAAAGTGTCTGTGTGTTTGTGTGTGATGTGATTGGGATGCATGCAGGCCATACAGAAACGTGACAGAGTTTGACGGACGGGATGCATGCGGCTCTAACAGCTGGGTGATTGCAGATGTGGATCCTCCTCAGCGCTCCAGTGATGGCCGACAGCACCAGGAACCTGGATTCCTCATTGTGGCCTTAAAGCCCTGGACTCAGTATGCCATCATGGTTAAAGCCCAGCTCTCCACCTCTGACGAGCACCAGGCTCACGGGGCCAAGAGCCACATCATCTACGTCCGCACCAACGCCACCAGTGAGCTGTTAGCTTAGCGTAATGTAACTTTAAGTATTTCGTAGCCATGCTGCCAGAATTTGACCACAATCACAGTGACACACAAACAGCACACTTTATTTTATCTCTCTGTCGTGTTTCTCTTCTAATTCCTCCTTCTGTAATTTCAGAGCCATCTGTCCCGCTGGACCCGATCTCATCCTCCAACTCGTCCTCTCAGATCATCCTGAAGTGGAAACCTCCGAACGACCCCAACGGCAACATCACACACTATGTAGTGTCCTGTCTACAGCAGCCTGAGGCCAGCGAGCTCTACAAGTTTGATTACTGCCAGAAAGGTGTGTGTGCGGGCGTGTGTGCGCGGCAGAGCAGGCACCTTCATCAGGGTTTATACTGTGGGAAGATTATATAAGAGGAAATAACACTCCACTCATCTCACTGAGTAATAACGGTGTGTGTGGGGGGGGGGTGTGTGTGTGTGTCTTAGGCATGAAGCTGCCGTCTCGAGTCCCCACGCAGGTGGACAGTAAGGAGGGACAGAAGTGGAATCAGACAGAGGAGTCAGGACAGAGTGAGCTCTGCTGCCCGTGTCCTAAAACTGAGAAACAGCTGAAGAAAGAGGCAGAGGAAAGCGAGTACCGCAAAACGTTTGAGAATTACCTGCACAACGAGGTCTTCCGCATCAGGTACTAATCACGCCCTCACTGTGCTCACCCACACACTCACCTAGACACATTGATATACACCTGTACTCGTCAGTACACACATACACACACCTGTACTCACCTGTGCTCACCCATGCACTCACCTGTGTTCACCTACACACATCTGTACACATTGATGTACACCTGAGCTCTTCAGTACACATACACACACTTGTACTCACCTGTGCTTATTTACACACATCTCTACACAATAATGTACAACTGTACTCACCTGTGTACAAATACACACAGGTGTGCTCACCTACAGTCACCTGTGCTCACACCTGTACACATTGATGTACACCTGTACTCATCAGTACACACATACACACACTTACTCACCTGTGCTCACCTACGCATTAACTGTGCGCATACACACACCTGTACACACTGACATAAAATAGTCTTCATGTGACAACTATAATGAATTTTCTGGTTACATAATTGCACTTTTTGACGATGCGTAATACACAGTTACAGAAGGGAGTTATTTATAGTTGCTCTGTCCGGTGTCACCCAGATGAGTATGGGTTCCCTTTCAAGTCTGGTTCCTCTCAAGGTTTCTTCCTCATATCGCCTCAGGGACTCTTTCCTTGCCACCATGGTCTCCGGCTTACTCATTAGGGATAAATTTATAAATTTTTAACCTGCATTTATATATTTCTGTAAAGCTGCTTTGTGACAATGTCCGTTGTTAAAAGCGCTATGCCCACATTTCAGCAATTATTTAATAATGTGTTATTTCAGTTCCTCTAACTCTGCACTCTCCAGGCCGTCCCGTCAGCGCAGATCCCTCATAGGGGTGGCCAACAGCACAATCTCTGCCTCCCTCACCACGCCCACTCCCCTGCCCAGCCTGAGTCCGGAGGAGGAGGCGGAGTCAAATAAGATTATCCAGTCTGTCTATGGTAAGGAGTCGACAGTGATCTCCAACCTGAGACACTTCACCAGCTACCAGATTGAGATTCATGCTTGCAACAACCAGCCGGGTGACCCTGAGCGCTGCAGCATGGCCGCCTATGTCAGCGCTCGCACCATGCCTGAGGGTAAACACACACAATAAATGCATAGCTACTTAAAAACTGCAGATATCATGTTCGATAACTGCGGCTGATTATTTTAATACAAAGGATCCCAATCCCAAAGGATGCACGTAATGATTTTGCTGTATGTCAAAGTCTGTGTCAAACAATATATAGGTAACGGTGTTAGCTAACTCACTAAACATTTATCATTCCTAATATTAGCTTCCCTTGCTGCTGGCTGTGTCTCCACCCCAAATTCAACCACACAGTGTGCACACTGTATAATGTTCAAATGATATCGATATTCCAAATTTTTAAATTTGTAATAATTTGTAAAATGAGCATTATTTTATAATAAAAAGTATGTGTGTGTGTGTGTGTTGCAGATCACGCTGATGACATCCTTGGGCAGATTCTTTTTAACGTTGTTGAATATTCAGTTCACATCAGATGGGCGGAGCCAAAAGCCCCGAATGGCATGATCATCCTGTATGAGGTGAACTACAAGAGACTGGGAGATACAGAGGTGGGCACACACACACACACACACACACACACGCACACACACGCACATACACAGACTTCTGATTTAAAAGATTGTACCACGGTGTCAGTTGTAGAGTTAGTCTGAATACCTGAATGTATATTTGATGTTACAGGAGCTGAGTCACTGTGTGTCCAGGAAAAGCTACATCAGTGATGGTGGCTGCCGGTTGAGAGTGGTGCATCCTGGGAATTACACTGTGCGAATCCGAGCCACATCACTGGCAGGAAATGGGTCCTGGACTGAACCTGCGTACTTTTACGTCAAAGATCTCCGTTCGTAACACACACAGTGCCCTACACTATGTACATATCATGTGTAGCATATATGGCACATACCCTGTATATATGCTGTGTATGTGTGTGTGCATGTGTGTTCAGGTGTGGATCCCTCTAACATGTTAAAGATTATCGTCATCCCGGTGGTGTGTGTCGTGTTGGTGGTGCTGATGGCGACGGCTGGATTCGTCATGTTCAGAAAGAAGTGAGTGTTACAGCCGGCAGTGACGTCATTAAGTCAGTCAGTGTGATGTCATTATCTGTGCTACAGTAGTGTAATGCTAACGGTATAATAATAAGCGGTGGGTTGTGTCTGTGTGTTAGGCAAGCAGAAGGACCAACTGGACGTCTGTACACTTCGCCAAACCCAGAATATCTGAGTCCAGATGAAAGTAATAATAATGATATTATAATGATAATAATACTAATAATAATAATAAAGAATAATGCTAATAATAATAATAATAGTATAAATAAAATCAGTAAACGTGTGTGTGTGTGTGTGTGTGTGTGTGTAGTGTACGAGCCGGATGAGTGGGAGGTGGCACGGGAGAAGATCACCCTTCTGCGTGAGCTGGGTCAGGGCTCGTTCGGGATGGTGTATGAGGGTGTGGCTCGTGATGTGGTGAAGGGTGAAGCTCAGACGCGTGTCGCAGTGAAGACCGTTAACGAGGCGGCCAGTCTCCGAGAGAGGATCGAGTTCCTCAATGAGGCCTCCGTGATGAAGGCTTTCAGCTGTCACCACGTGGTAACCAATCAGATTTAACTTTATTACAAACTAAATAACTTAAGAAGCACACACGCTGGGGAAATGTTCTCACAAACAAGCGTTCATTCACTCACAACACCACGCTACGTCAAACACTACTGTGATTCCTAGTGAAACTAGAACTAGAGCACTGTTTAAGATATTACCACATTCAAATACTGATCTCTGTTACAAATAGTTACAAATTACAACTTGTACAAATTACAAGTTGGCTAGTGCTTTAATCAGTCTCACAATGATTATATACCACTAGTGTTGTCCTCAAGTTAACAGCTGGATAACAACACAAAGTCTGCTCGAACATTATAAACGCATCCTCTTACTTTCTCTCAGGATCAGACTCAGGAGAACACACTGTATTCCAGTGGAACATTTAGCAGTATTTCCACCTCATCGTCACTCCACACATGCGTCCTCGCATTCGTAGCTTTAAATTTCAGAGCTTTTATTGGTTACACATTTCGCCTACTTGTGTGGATGGAGTTATTTTTCTAAAATGCTGCCCAAAAAAAACAGACAGATAAGAATGTTTTTCAAACGTATTTGTTAGGGCAGAGCTTGAGATGTGTCCACAAAGTGCACACGTGTGTACAGTGAATTTTCTTGTCTGTGTTCTGATTGGTCACCTGACTGAAGCAGTTAAAGTTCCTGTGTGTGACATTAGGGACATGACTGTCTGATAACCGGTCTCTGATTGAATGATCAGGTGAGACTGCTGGGTGTGGTCTCTAAAGGCCAGCCTACTCTGGTGGTGATGGAGCTGATGACGCACGGAGATCTGAAGAGCTACCTGCGCCGTCTCCGACCTGACTCTGAGGTACACACACACACGCCTAGGGTTATTTTCTGCCACTGATGTGTGAAGCATTTTGTTAGTGTGTGTGTGTGTGTGTGTGTCAGAATAACCCGGGCCGTCCTCCCCCAACACTGAGGGAGATGATGCAGATGGCAGCGGAGATCGCAGATGGAATGGCATATCTCAATGCTAAAAAGTTTGTGCACAGAGACCTGGCGGCCAGAAACTGCATGGTATCCGAAGATTACACTGTCAAGATCGGCGGTAACCATGGCAACACACAACTAAAATAACTGTAGCAGCAATAATAATAAATACGTGTGCTGTTCCTGAGGGACACGGAATGTTAATAAATTTAAATCTTGCTAAAACAAAGGATGAAGATTGATAGAATTATACATACAGTATAAACAAAAAATTAAATAATAAAGTATATTTTTTATATAAAATATATTATAAAAATTTTCTTCTATAAAGTAATGAATGCAACAATAAAAAAACAAAACAAAGAAGAAAATGGACAACAAAAAATGAATGAAAAAGGCAGAAAGAAAGAAATGATATGAAGAATAAATAAAGAAGGAAGAAATAAACAAAGAAAAATTCAGGAGGAAAAAACTATTTCTTTCAGCTCTATGCAGATAGAGTTCAATTTTGAGTGTGTAGTTAATCTCTGTGTGTGTGTGTGTGTGTGTGTGTGTGTGTGTGTGTGTGTGTGTGTGTGTGTGTGTTTGTGTGTGTGTGTTGAAGACTTTGGGATGACGAGGGACATCTATGAGACAGATTATTACAGGAAGGGAGGTAAAGGACTGCTTCCTGTCAGATGGATGGCACCCGAGTCTCTGAAGGACGGAGTGTTTACTGCGCACTCAGACTGCTGGTGAGACACACACACATGCACACTTCACCTGTAATGCACACTAGCTAAGCATTAAGTGGCCGAATATGGCTTTTCTTGTTTCCGTGACAATTACATCCTAATTCTCCATAACACAGTAATAAACACTGTGTGTGTGTGTGTTACAGTAAATTAATCAATGACAGGGTGATGTTGATTAATTTCCTATAACAGCAAATGCCCAAGCATTTTATTCCTCTTACACCACAGCAATTTACCAACAGTTACATTTTTTTATTTAAAGAACAACACATCATAAATTTTATCCATTTATAGTTAGATTTAATGCTGTGGAATGTCCACAAAACATGTTAGTCTGTTACTATAGAAATGGTAAGGTATTGGAACGAGCACATTAATATAAACCTATGATTTGCAGTTGCACTGTTGTTAGAGCTGCTCTTATAGAAAAATAATTAACACCTTCTGACCAGTCATAATTCAGAATTCCATAGCAGCACAGTTATGATGTGAGTGTATTGTGACGCGAGTGCTGATGTGTAAACGTGGCTGTGCAGGTCGTTCGGCGTGGTCCTGTGGGAGATTAGCACGCTAGCCGAGCAGCCGTATCAGGGTCTGTCTAATGAGCAGGTGCTGAAGTTTGTGATGGATGGAGGATTTCTGGAGCGGCCGGATAACTGCCCCGACAGACTGTAAGTGTCAAATTCGATTACGGAATTGCTGTGTGTGTGTGTGTGTGTTGGTGTTTGGGTGGAGGGGTTGCGTCTGTCAGGTTTCTCGCACTCTATCTCTGCTGCATGCCGAATTTCGTCTCCAAACAAATGATAACAGATGTTAAATTTTTTTGTTTAGTGGCGCAACAGTGACGAGTGTAAATACAGGCAGTAAACCTTAATGTCTGCTTGTTGCCGTGGTAACACGGCTACTTTGTATCCACTTTAGATCCCTGCAAGTCAATCAGATACGAGCAAAAATCACTTGATAAATATATTTCTGAATATTACTTCTTTATTTTATTTTGTTTTTTTGTTCTACAAGGAAAATACATACAATGACCAAAATTTACATTATTTCTACAATAATACAAGAACACTAATTTGGTTGCAAACTTGTTACCAGATATATATATATATATCATCAATTGTGGATACAAAATTCCTTGATTTTCCAAATGTTTTGTATTTCCCCCCTTTTAACAGCAACTATATACAAAATAACCTGGGGAACTAGTTCCTAAAAAAAACAAAACAAAAACAAAAAAACCACTGCATTCCATTTTCCATTAAACACCTTTTTTCTAATTCAGTAAAAGTCTGATTGTATAGGTTTGACATATTCAGTCCATTTATTCCAAATCTGGATCTTTAAAGAAAAAGTCTTTCCATCACGTTTGTGTATTATATCTATCCATTCATCAGCCATAGGTTGCTCTGGCTTTAACCATTTTCTTGTAGTTGTCTTTTTGCTGACTGCAAGGAGAATTAACATAAGCTTCTTATCACTGCTATCCCATCCATCTGATGTAATATTACCCAAATATACTGATTCACAACTAAAAGGAACTGCCACCCCCCGAAAACAGCTTCCAAATTCCTTTTAATCTCTTGCCAGTAAGGAGCTCTAGTACCCAACATTCCCAAAAAATATAATAATGGTTGGCTTCATTTGCCCCACATAATCTCCAGCAGCCTGCCCCTTGTCCATGATTATCTTTTCTGCGATGGTGTAGTAAAAAACCTAATAACATTCTTCCATCTGAATTCTCTCCAGGTTGCTGAGCTTGTAGATTTCTATTGTGTTTTACAATTTTTTCCCCAATCCTCCCCTGAGATAGTCAAATTTCCTTCCTTCTCTTATTTTTCTTTAAAATATGACGCATTATCAGACATGCTTTGGAGAAATCCATCATATATCTTTGATATAATCTTATTACATGAGTGTGACATACCTACTGATAAAAACATTATTATTCCTGTCTCAGCTGATTCCAACAACTGATCTGATATTACAGTCAATATAATGTCTTAATTGGAGGTATCTGTAGAAATCACTTTGATTGAGCCCATATTTCTCCTTTATAGATTTAAAACTTTGGAGCTTACCCTTACTGAAAAATGTATAATAATTTGTAATTCCTAGCCCAGATTCAGAATTTATCATCTTTTCTGTTTGGGACAAAATCTGTCTCGAAGCACACCATATTAAAATTCTAGAAACATCTTCCAAACCACATAATTTCTCTGTCTAGTGCCAAATTTTAAATCAGAAGTTCTGAGTATTACTTCTTGTACATATTATTGTAGTATGAATATTGATGAGTGTGTAATGAATATTAATGAGTGTGTCACAGACAGTTAGCGTTAGTGTTAGCCACACTGTGTGTTTGTCACATTCAATAAACAATGAAACTCAGAAGAAGCCATGAATCATCATTTTATCTCAAAGTGGCGTTTTGTCACTTCACATCCAGCGTCAACACGTCTGCATGCAAATGTTTCTACACTTACTACGCAGGTCGTAACCTAACGGTATAATACACCCTACACAGTGCACTACATGTCCACTACGCTAGAGCATGATTTGAGGTGAAGTGAAGTGACGTGACGTGTGATAAAAGCAGTGTCTTGGAAATAAACTATTTACATGTAGCGTCACGCTCAGAAGTTTTTATTTTTTTAATTAAACATTTTTTAGAAAATATGTGAAATAAAGTAAAAATAATAAATAAAGTAATAAATGTGATTCAGACTTCATTTAGGCAAAAAGTTTAGCAAATACAGTTGAGGTCAAAAGTTTACATCCCCCTTTCAGAATCTGCAAAATGTTTATTATTTTACCAAAATAAGAGGGATCATATAAAATGCATGTTATTGTTTATTTAGTGCTGACCTGAATAAGATATTTCACATAAAAATGTTTACATATAGTCCACAAGAGAAAATAATAGTTGAATTTATAAAAATGACCCTGTTCAAAAGTTTACATCCCCTTGATTCTTAATACTGTGTTGTTACCTGAATGATCCACAGCTGTGTTTTTTTGTTTACTGATAGTTGTTCAAGAGTCCCTTGTTTGTCCTGAACGCTCACAGATGCTCCAGAAGGAAAAAACATGCACAGAAAACTTTTGAACAGAATGGTGATGTGTACATTTTTCTTATTTTGCCTAAATATCGCATTTTTTCATTTAGTACTGCCCTTCAGAGGCTACAGAAGATAGTTACATGTTTCCCAGAAGACAAAATAAGTTAAATTTACCCTGATCTTCAAATTCAAAACGTTTTCACCCCCCGGATCTTAATGCATGGTTTTTCCTTCTGGAGCATCAGTGAGCATTTGAACCTTCTGTAATAGTTGCATATGAGTCCCTCAGTTGTCCTCAGTGGATCTCAAAATCATACAGTCATTGTTGGAAAGGGTTCAAATACACAAAAATGCTGGAAAACCAAAGAATTTGTGGGACCTGAAGGATTTTTCTGAAGAACAGCAGGCAGTTTAACTGTTCAGGACAAACAAGGGACTCTTGAACAACTATCACTAAACAAAAAAAAAAACACAGCTGTGGATCATTCAGGTAACAACACAGTATTAAGAATCAAGGGGATGTAAACTTTTGAACGGGGTCATTTTTATAAATTCAACTATTATTTTCTCTTGTGGACTATATGTAAACATTTTTATGTGAAATATCTTATTCCGGTCAGCACTAAATAAACAATAACATGCATTTTGTATGATCCCTCTTATTTTGGTAAAATAATAAACATTTTGCAGATTCTGAAAGGGGGATGTAAACTTTTGACCTCAACTGTATGTTTCAGGAGATTTAAGTCAGGAGAAGTGAAGTAGAATATTTTAAACTTGATTTATTTTTAAAATAAAAGTTTCAGTATCTGAATGTGTGTGTAATAACCTGTCTGTGTGTGTGTGTGTGTGTGTGTGTGTGTGTGTGTGTTGTAGTCACAGTCTGATGCAGATGTGTTGGCACTACAACCCGAAGCTGCGTCCTGCATTTCTGGAGATCATCGAGATGTTGAGAGATGAGCTCCATCCATCCTTCACTGATCTGTCATTCTTCTACAGCGAGGAGAACCGGATCCGAGCACGGGATAGTGATGACTTCGACATGGACGTGGAGAACATGGAGAGCATCCCTCTCTCGTCCTACTCTCCTGGGGATGAGGGAGATGAGGGAGATGAGGGGACGTACGAAGGACTCATCCCCTACACACACATGAACGGGGGAAAGAAAAATGGACGTGTTCTTTCACTCCCTCGATCCAGCCCCTCTTAATGTATCATTAGCACCCCAAAGCCCTGCCCCCTTTTCCCAATTAACAAGCTAGGATAGATTTATTTTTCTTCTTCGCTGGTTTTTATAGAACCACTTTTTATCACTTCCTGTTTTTCCATTGGACCCGCCCATCTCTGGACTTAAGGCTGCGTCCCAAAAGCTTGCTAAACTAGCAGTTAGCAAATGAGCTAGCATTCTACATAAATCAGCATTTAGCTCAAGAGGACAAAGGGATGCTAAACACATGAGTTTTAGCTATCTACATAGCTTTTTTTTTAGCAGGCATGTCTGGGTTAAAAAGGGTGGGGCTTAAGTTAAATATAATAAGTTTAATCACAAACATGATCAAACTTTCTTTTAAATTATTCAGCTTGATGTAGCTAATGCATAAAATAATGGTAAAATATATAATTGTTTAGCTAAGCTAATATTAGCTAAGCAAGCCAGCCACACCAACATTATCCAGCTAAGTTAATGTTAATTGTCTAGCAGTAGATACCTGCAGTTAAGTGGCTAGCCTAGCTTGCCCGCAAGATAAACCGCCATGTTGATATCACATGATCAAGTTTGTGTTTGGCTGAGCAAGTTTTATCTTAAGTGCCACCCTGGAACTCCTGTCAGTCAGCAAAACCAGGAAGTGTCAACACTCTGTTTCAGATAATGTAGCTAATTATATAGTTTATCACTACACACTCGGTAAGCGCAGTGCATTATGAGTAACACTGACATGTAAACAAACTAGCTGTGTTAGAATGGCTTGAGCATTTGGGGCGGAGCCATGACGTTCCTGTGCCTGTGTGCCACATGCATGCCGCTGCTCGTTTTTCGTGTACGTAGAGAAGCTGCACTCATTTCCTACACATCACTTTATATTCAGCCGAGAGGACGCTGAGTGTTCCACGCCCCAAACACGAACAAACTGTGAACAAACTGTGGACCGCCACCAGTCAGAAGGCTGCTTCAGCTCACTCTGTCGCTTCACAGAGAAATGAGGGGGAGAGAGAGAGATTCGGGTGGGGGATGGGGGATGAGAGGACAATTAAAGTGGCCTTATTGTGTGTTTATGTCCAAAAACCTCCCAGAACAAAACTCAGTGCTCACAGTGACATCTGTCTCTCTGTCTGTGTCTCTCTGTCTGTGTCTCTCTGTCTGTGTCTCTCTGTCTGTCTTTGTCAACATTTAAGTGCAAAACTTTGCATCCCCTTTGAATGAAGAACATTTACACCAGCAAAAAGTTCAGTTCCTTCATTGTCAATCGGAACATATTCATAGTAATAAAAATGAAATATAACTTCAAACATTTATGTCCCAGTTGTTTCTTCCCGGTTGACTCCACCCCCTGACTCTGGCCAGGTGACTCTGCCCCTTGACTTTGCCTGATTGCTTGGCCAATCTATGTTTCTTTAATTTCAGACTATTTTTCTGTTAATTTGGATTATTAAAAAAAAAATCCAATAATCTTGTATCAGGAGAATCTTTTTATGGATAAATCGTAATCCAGTGCTATAATTCTCTTTAGCTCAAGAAAAAAATGAAGGATGCAAACTTTTGCTTGTCTGTGTGTGTCACTCTCACTGTTTCTCTCTGTCTCACACTCTCTTTCTTGCTTTTTATTTTTTCATTTTTATCCCCATCTCGCTCTCTATCCGAGTTTTATCTCTCATATATTTATGCATATATATATATATATATATATATATATATATATATATATATATATATATATATATATATATATATATATTTATGCATATATATATATATATATATTTATGCATATATATATATATATATATATATACGTGTATGTTTTTTCTTGTCTTTCCTTCTTGTTTGGCCTTTCTTTATTCCTCTCTCTCTCTCTCTCTCTCTCTCTCTCTCTTCTCCCTGTTCAGTATTGTTGTCCACACAGATGATGGATAGATGTGTGTAGAATGTATTTATGTTTTTCTGTATTATCTCTGTGTTAAAGCTGAAGGACACTATACAACTGTATCACTAAATTGTGCACACACACACACGTTCCTACTGACCTCAGAGCCTTGCCATTACATTGTTAAATGGGAGTGTGTCTTGATGCTATGAGGCATTACCATGACAACAGCTGAGAGAAGATTTTACTATTCAAAGCCGAATCCTTCAGTGCTCACATGCCTCAGACGACAGATTAGCGAGTGTAGCTGCTCAGAGTTAGCTCACTTAATGTTAGCATTAGCAACATATTCAGTTTGTAGTCACTGCCAGTTAAGTGGTTGTTTATATCTCAGACCCCTGATTCACAGTTTTGAGTTTATTTACATTTTTAATGACAGTAACATAAGCCTGTGCTGTTTTGAGTTGTTGTCATGGTGACAAAGCTCTGACGTCTCTAGATTAAAGGAACAGTTCAGCCAAAATTGAAATGTACAGAATCTTAAGCTATGGTGTGTGTGTGTGTGTGTGTGTGTGTGTGTGTGTGTGTGTGTGTGTGTGTGTGTGTGTGTGTGTGTGTATGTGAGTGTGAGAACAGACAGATCTGACCAGTAGGTGCTGCTTTGATAAATATTTTATTGGGTTATGGATGAGATGCACCTTTTGCATCTTTAATCTTTATTATTATTATTATTATTATTATTATTATTGTTGTTCTCTTTTTCTAATACTGAAATCATACTAATCTTCCTCTTGCCCAAGTGTTGTAGACGCCTGAGCTTCCAGGTGTTAATACGTTTCTGCTGTTAATAAAAGCAACGAGGTGCATTCAAGACGAGACCAGAGCTGTGTTCTTATTGGCTAAGAGCATAGAGAAGATAAAAACATAACATACTTTACAGTAGTGAACACTGTGTGTTAGGAGTGAACCTGTTAATTGTGTGTGTTGTGATAATCATTTCTGTGCTACATCATAATGTTAATATCGGTAACTATGCAGGAGCCGATAATCTCTTCTACAATACACTGTATGGCCAAAAGTATGTAGACACCTGACCATCACACCTATGAGTTTGTTGGATGTCCCATTACAAAACCATGGGCATTAATATGGAGTTGCCCCTTTGTGGCTGTATCGGCCTCCACTCTTCTGGGAACACTTTCTACAGGATTTTGGAGTGTGTCTCTGGGGATTTGTGCTCATTCAGGCCAAAGAGCATGAGTGAGGTCAGGCACGGATGTGGGAAGACAAGGGCCTGGCTTGTCTTGAGGCACAATCAACACTCATTTACGTGTTCAGTGGGATTGAGGTCAGGGCTTTTTGCAGGCCATTTGAGTTTCTCCACACCAAACAATTGTGTAAAATGTGTTTGTATCCTGTAGCATTAGCATTCCCCTTCACTGGAACTAAAGGGCCCCTGACCATAATCCCTCCTCCACCACACTTTACTGTTGGAACTCTGCATTCTCCTGGGATCTATCAGACTGACAGATAGTGAAGTGTGATTCATTACTTCAGAGAACACATTTCCACTTCCAATGTCCAGTGTCAGTGCTTTACACCACTCCAACTCATGCTTGGCATTTAGCATAGTGAGCTTAGGCTTGTGTGCAGCTGCTTGGCCATGAAACCCATTTCATGAAGTCCCTGAGGCACAGGTCTTGTGCTGATGTTGCTTCTAAAGGCAGTTTGGAACTCTGTAATGAGTGGTGCAACAGAAGGTGATTTTTTTTTTTTTTTTGAATTTTTTTAAATACATGCTTCCGCACTCGGCAGCCCGCTCTGTGATTTTCTGACTGGCAAAGGTGCCGTCCTATGATAGTGCCACGTTTAAAGTCACTGAGATCTTCAGTACGACCCATTCTACTGCCAATGTGTGTCTATGGAGATTGCATGGCTATGTGCTTGATTTTAAGCACCTATTAGCAATGGGTATGGCAAACACCTGAACTCAATCATTGGCAGGAGTGTCTGCATACTTTTCACCATATAGTGTATGTTAATTTTGCAGCTGAGTAAAGCATGAGTAGACCCAAACATTTTAAATTTGAGAAATGTCTGTTCGTTTTCTTTTGGAAGTATTAGCACCATTTCCTCTAGGTTTTCCTTTTGTTTTTGCTGCCATGTGTGTCGTCTTTTTGTCCTCCGAGTCTATCACTTTGTCTCACTCATTCCAGCATTCCCAATACTCTGCATTCACCCAGGACACACTCTTTCTCCTCAGCACCACATCCTCATTGGACTCCACGTCCACCTGTCTGTCCAACTGATCTTTCCAGCTTCTCAGTTTTCTTACCTCTTCAAGCATCCAGGCTCCATTTGAAATCCATTATGGGTTTTGGAACACCTTGGTTTGTTGCAGTTACATCTGTTTGTGTTTCCTGCTCATCGGTGTCTGCTCCAGTCACCTACTTTGACATAGTGACAGTTGAATCTTCAAAGAAATCTTCTTTTTCTTAAGTTTTGAATTACTTCTCTCTTTGACTCTGCTATCCAACCCACTACTTCTTGGATGATCTCACTGGCCTAACACGAGAAGCTTCAATCTTCCCACCACTGGTGTGGCTTCTGGTGGGTAAGCCACTACTTCCTCAATAAGAAGCTGTGCCGCTAGGATCAGTTTTAGTGAGGTAGTTGCAACTGCCTCTCTGTACTAGACACTGGTCTAATGCTGTGGGTCGATTCATTGGTGCTGGCTAACGAGGTATTTAAACTGGCTGAGTATCTCTGACAGGTTTCGGTGGTTTGCCTTAATGTTGTTTGTTAAACTCGTCCTACTATTCTCCGGCACAACTTCTTAGTTTGAACTGCTGGTCTAAAACACAACCGCTGTGTTGAACTGGGAATATCATGCCATTGCTACATCCACCGTGGCTTTCGCCACAAACACACCTCACACAGGACTATCATTGGTCACATCCCCTCAGTTTGGACTGCTGATGGAATCAAAAATCCCCTTGTGATGGCACGGCGCCTTGACAGTAGTCTTGACTATGACCTTTATCTATGGCTGACCATTTCCACACTGCATCAATCAGTCAGTACTGCTCATTTAACCTGCCGCTCACTCACAAATAAAGCCCTTGTACTATGTGAGCTAATTTGTGAAAAGGACTTGAATTTGCTCTTTCTTTATGAAACCTTGCAACAACCAAATGACTTCAAAGAATGGACTGCCTTTTAAAATCGCTGAACTCATTGAAGTTATATCATTTGAATTTCTAGCCTTGAAATTTTAGAATTCTGTCCCTATGCTAATGATTTTGATTTACCGACCACCCAAGCCAGCACCACAGTTTCTGTCAGAGGTTAATGAACTGCTTACTGTTGCCTCCTTTAGACTCACCTTGTGGTTTGACCTATGAATTTTTGTCTGTCCTTGATTGCTTTGAATTTATGCAACATGTGAACTTCCCTACTCGCACTAAGGGTCATATTTTAGATACTGTTTGCACTACTGGCTTAGACATCTCTCACCCCTGTGTGGCACTCTTCTAGGAATCTCCGATCACAAGCTTATTGAGTTTAGGATTCAAATCCCTATACATAACAACTGTTATCACAAATGCAATGCCATTAATCCATTGTCTTTCTCCAATGCATTTGACATCTCCCCTCTTAACTCTTCTTGCTCATGTAATGAACTGGTGTCCAACTACAGTGTTCTCATTTCAAACACTCTAACCACTTTTGCCCCCCAAGTTAATAGGTCTGTCCCTTCCACCCATACCTCTCCATGGTACACTTCAGAACTTAGACCCATGAAAGCAGCTGGATGGCATCTTGAGCAGCTTTACAAGAAAACTGGCCTCACTGTTTACTCCCTAGCCTACACTGAACACATGAAACAATACAGAGATGCTCTTTATGCCACTAAATCAGCCTACTTGTCTTCCATCATTAATGCAGGCAATAGTAAACCAAACTGCCTTTTCAAAATTGTAAATAAAATACTTCAGCCACCCTCCCCCACTCTAAAATGTTCTGTTATGCTTTGCAATGATTTTCTTAACTTCTTTCAGAATAAAATTGATAACATTTATGAACAACTTTCCCCTCATCCTTCATGTGAGTCAGCTTACCCACTCCCATCATCTTAGTCCTTTTTGCTGTTTCACCCCAATTGATCCATCTGACATAGGAGACATTTTTGCTAAATCCAGCACCTCCGTATGCTCTCTTGACCCAGCTCCTACTCCACTTCTCAAGGCATGTTTAATGACTCTTTCAGCTCCCATTTCTAATATCATAAACACTTCTCTTGCCACAGGTTCTGTTCTCATCTCCCTTAAATCTGCCACAGTTACTTCTATCCTTAAAAAAAAAACCCTCTTCGGACCCAGAAGTGCTTAGCAACAGACCCATCTCCAACCTTACATTTTGATCTAAGCTCCTGGAGAAAGTTGTTGCTTCACAACTTCAGTCTCATCTTTCCAGCAATAGTCCGTATGAAACTTTTCAATCTGGTTTTCGCTCTCAACACCGTACAGAAACTGCCCTCCTCAAGGTAGTTAATGACCTTCATTCAGCTGACTCTGATTCCATTAACATTCTCATACTTTTGGACCTTACCACCGATTTTGATACTGTTAATCACACCATACTGCTCTCCTGTCTTTGGTCTCAATTAGGCATCTGTCTCACTGGTTCTTTGGCCTGGTTCACATCATATCTCACAAATAGACAGCATTTTATCTCTATTCACATCTCACACTGTTACTGTCTCTCAGGGAGTTCCCCAAGGTCCGTTCTAGGCCCACTCATCTTTATTATCTATTATTATGCTTTAACTTAGCTCCATTATTTGTCACCATGGCCTTTTTATACAGATGACCCCCAGATGTATCTCAGCGCCAAACCCTCTACTTCACTTCCTCCTTGTTCCCTAATAAACTGCCTTTGTGATATTAAACACTGGATGTCAGCCAGCCTTTTAAAACTAAACAGTACAAAGACAGAAATCCTTATTACTGGAACAAAGGTTGCTCTACGTAAGGTTAATGACCTCTGCCTGACCATTGACGGAATTGACATATTTCCATCTGACACAGTTTGTAACCTTGGCATTATCTTGGACTCATCACTGAATTTTAATTCTCATATTTCATCTGTCACTAAAACTGCCTTCTTTCACCTTCATAATATTGCTTGCCTCCGTTCTTCCCTTAGCTTTTGTGCTGCTGAGACCCTGGTTGATGCTTTCATTACCTCTTGTTTAGATTACTGCAATTCTCTGATTATTGGTCTTCACATCACATTGTTTAAATAAGCTACAGTATATTCTAACCTCTGCAAGCCAGTTACTGATCCTCACTAAAAAAGTCTGCTCACATAACCCCGGTTCTGTACCACTTGCACTGGCTTCCAATAACTGCCCGCATTCAGTTTAATCTTCTCATTTTAACATATAAAGCACTACACAGTCTTGCTCCTGTCTACCTTTTTGAACTTCTCCATCCCTACCTCCCGTCTTGCTCTTTCTGTTCCTCTAATACTGGTCTACTCTCTATTCCTCGTACATCCATGTCTTCCATGGGTGACTATTCTTTCAGCATGGCTTCTCTCAAACTCTGGATTGCCTTGCCTCAACACCTCCACGAATGTTCAACTCTTTCCTTGTTTAAATCTAAACTCAAGACCCACCCATTCACACTACACTACCACACTGCCAGCCCTCAGTAAACCCTCAGTCCCACCTTCTTTTATCTTTCCCTGGTTTTTTCACATTTTGCAAGTTATCCTGTCTTCCTTTATACTGGCTGTCACACATTAATTTCTTTTGATTTTAGGCTATTTTTGTATTTTCATGTATTTTGTTTGTTATGCTTATATTAATTTATTGTGTAAAGTGTCCTTGGGTCTGAGAAAAGTGCTATATAAAATAAACTACTTCTTCTTCTGTTTCTTCTTCTTCTGTTTCTTCTAGCATAGTTTTTACCCAGAAAACTCAGACACGTTTTCGCAAAGAACACATGGGCTTTTTATCTAACAGGATAAAAAGGATGTTATTGTCATGGCAAATACTGCAAATCAGAATAAGAAAAATGAGTTACAAAGTCAAGGGGTTCTGAATGCCAAAAATCTATAGACTTTATTGAATCAAACAACAAAGCCGAGATGTTCTGCAGAGCATCTGATCTACATAATCGTGGCCCATGCTTTTACACAATTCTAAAACAATAATCTCATTGGATGGAGTTTTCTCTTTTTTCTTTTAATCATACATCTGCCTCTCGTCACAATTATTTCACTGTCCCCTTATTTTAGTTTTAACCGCGGCGAGAGTTCAGTCAGTTTATGTTTCAAAAACAACACCTACAGGGTCACACCTGTCGGTTCTCACAGAAACACCCCTGCAGGACCACAGGCCTAGAGTCACTCTTCTGAATGCACCAGAAATGGTACAGTGTAGTGTATAAATACAGACATCCCACCTCTCCCGGAAGTTCCGGGAGTCTCCCGCATATTCATAGTGGCTCCCTGATGCCCGCAAATTAGATACAATATCCCGGAAATCGTGCGAGCGAGCGAGAGAGACACAAGTAGTGATATAAGCCGCGTCTCATTTCGGAGGCTGTGCAATGAGACGCAGCTATAGTAAGTTTTGAACTGCAACAGAATGAGCATCCTCTGATGATTGGTCTATCTAGCGCATACGAGACCAATCAGTTGTCTCTGTGGGCGGGCACACAGTCAACCTCTCACTCTCTCCATCTCTTGTCAGGTCACACTTCCAGAGTTCTGCGTCTGCTGTCCGAGAAGAGTGTCCGACAAAAAGAAAATATAAAACTCACTTTACTCCAGACTACACTAAGTTGGTGCTGCCTCCCTGAAATGAGCTTTTGCAGGGTGGGATGTCTGTAAATGAAGCTCTAAAAGTTAATACATGAGGTGATTTAAGGTCACTTTTCAATACTGTTGCATAGATACTGATTGATATAATACTGATTAACAAATGATATTAATATAGATAACAGGAAATTCCTCCATATTATCTAACAGGAAAGGGGTTGCATGAAGTCATTAAATTATAGCATGTAATTTAAAAAGCTTACGCAGCTACAGTTAGCTAGCTAGCTCAAGTAAAACTACTGTTCAAAAATCCTTTATAAGATTTCTAAATAAAAAGAAAAACCCCGAGGGCTTAAAGTTTGTGTTCTTCATATTCTGGGGAAAATTTTACGATTATTTGAGATAAATTACCACAGAGCAGCCCAACTGGAGAAACAGAGAAATGTGTTTATCATTTCCGAACCACTGTATTTTGTTTCCATGGTTACAGTGACTGTGTTGAAAACATCTCTTCTGTCACTTAATAGAACTACCTACATAAAAGTATTTCAATAAGACTTTATAAAACGATTTCATTTGTTTTATCACACCATACTGCTCTCTAACTAATTAAAAGATGAAACGCTTTACCCATAATTTTGTTTTAATGTGTAATTTCAAATAATCGTTGTTCTTTCTGAAGGGTTTATGTATGTGTTCATACTTGTGTATTACAAACAGATATTTGTGTATTATGGTTTATATCCAGCTAGCTAGTTTTCAAAGGTCAAAACAGGTTTTTGTGTATATTAGTTTACTACCTGATTATTTATAACAGTATACATAACATTACGTTATGTTTTAAATTTAATCCCATCGAATTGCTGTGTGAAAAATAATGTACAAAGAACGGGAGCTGATTTATTGTTAGCATGCACTAACATTTCTTACCTCAGATCATAAATATAACAGAAATAGTTTATTCATTCCGGTTATTTGAAATATCAAAGAGTAGATTTACTTGGGCAGTGTGGTATTGTGTATTTTTTCGAATTCAATTTATTTTCTGATATAAATATGTTAAGAAATAAATGAAAGAAAGTGGTCTTTCTCCTGCCGCATTTCTGAGCCTCGTCACACTCCGGAATGCAGCGCCATAGAGACCAGTGAATTCCCTGTCGTCTCCTCGGAAGTGGGCGTGGTATAAAGCTCACCTGTCGCGGGATTGGTCATGGTTTCACCGGAAGTGGGTGTGGCTTGTCTCTAGCCCTTGGTTTCGTGTGCACTTGCTGTACGTATGCCGGAGTGAAGAAATGACAAAGAAGTTAAAAACAAAATAAAATAAACACGCACACACACGAGCTGATATTATTTCACTGTGCGCTTCAGAGTTTGGGATTAAATGTTGTGGAATGATGTCCTGGTTTTAGAAGAAGATTAAACTGGTGAGTAAATGACTTTGTGGTTAAAACTTTAACGACTTTTTAACGTTGGTGTAGTTAAGGCCGAGGACTGCGCGTGCACGTTAAAATTTAAATGTCGAAAAAAAAAGTTAAAATAAAACTTTCAGTGGGGTAGCTTTTAAATTTTGGTAGTTTTTGTTTTTTCGGTTTGTGTCTCCTGCATTCCATGCATTCCCTGTGTGTGATTTATCTGCCATCTGTTCATCAGTTTCACTGCGTGGCTTCAACTCTGTTCACTGACTCTCACTGACTCTGTTCACTGACTCTCACTGACTCTGTTCACTGACACTCACTGACTCTGTTCACTGACACTCACTGACTCTGTTCACTGACTCTGTTCACTGACACTCACTGACTCTGTTCACTGACTCTGTTCACTGACACTCACTGACTCTGTTCACTGACACTCACTGACTCTGTTCACTGACTCTCACTGACTCTGTTCACTGACACTCACTGACTCTGTTCACTGACTCTCACTGACTCTGTTCACTGACTCTCACTGACTCTGTTCACTGACACTCACTGACTCTGTTCACTGACTCTCACTGACTCTGTTCACTGACACTCACTGACTCTCACTGACACTCACTGACTCTCACTGACTCTGTTAACTGACACTCACTGACTCTCACTGACACTCACTGACTCTGTTCACTGACTCTCACTGACTCTGTTCACTGACACTCACTGACTCTCACTGACACTCACTGACTCTGTTCACTGACTCTCACTGACTCTGTTCACTGACACTCACTGACTCTCACTGACACTCACTGACTCTGTTCACTGACTCTCACTGACACTCACTGACTCTGTTCACTGACTCTCACTGACTCTGTTCACTGACACTCACGGACTCTCACTGACTCTGTTCACTGACACTCACTGACTCTGTTCACTGACTCTGTTCACTGACTCTCACTGACTCTGTTCAGTGACACTCACTGACTCTCACTGACTCTCACTGACTCTGTTCACTTACACTCACTGACTCTCACTGACTCTGTTCACTGACACTCACGGACTCTCACTGACTCTGTTTACTGACACTCACTGACTCTGTTCACTTACTCTCTTCACTAACTCTCATTGACTCTCACTGACTGTGTTCACTTACTCTCTTCACTGACTCTCACTGACTCTCTTCACTGACTCTCACTGACTCTCTTCACTGACTCTCACTGACTCTGTTCACTAACTCTCACTGACTCTGTTCACTGACACTCACAGACTCTGTTCACTAACTCTCACTGACTTGGTTCACTAAATCCCTTTACTTACTCTCTTCACTCACTCTCTTCGCTGACTCCCTTTACTTACTCTTGCTGACTCCCTTTACTTACTCTCTTCACTGACTGGGTTCACTAACTCTCACTAGTCATGTTTACATGGACACTTTTTGTTTCAATCGGAATGAAATCAATCAGATTGATTAATCCGATCACAGTGTTTACAAGAACGCTGAATAAAGTAATCGGGTTGATGTGCGCGTTTACATGACAGAATCTTCTGACATGTGCACAGTGCACGAATACACGTTTCCTGCCGTTCCAACATGCAGATACTAGCAGCCACTCTCTTGCCATTGCTTCTTTTTTTCGTTTTAAAAAGCAGACTTAACATTTGCCTATTTCAGCTGCTAATTAGAAGTCGACGAGCGCGTGATGTTTTGTGCGGTGCTGCGTGTATTTATCAAGCAATTAAAATGCCCCTTCCCGAGCCCAGAACAAGGCGTCTGTGGATGAGTGTCCAAAGCAAGGACCGGTGGGACAACGTCGTCTTGCACCACTTCACAGACGAGGAGTGGAAGGAGAATTTTAGGATGACACGAAAGTCATTTATGACACTATGCTCCATGGTGGAGGGGAACATGGCACCTGGTGAGGCTACGGTCAGAGCCCCAATACCACTGACAGCCGTGCGTCATACGTCATTACGTGATTTGTACGTCATTGCACATGCAGAACTATCTGGTTTCATTTTCAACCCGATGAAGTGTTTATATGTCCTCTCCATCGGATTAGAAAAGGTTTAAACCACCCCTTACAATCCGAATGAAATTTTAATCGGTTTTGGCCAATTCATTCCGATTGACGTGTTTACATGTGACTTTTTAGATCTGATTGTGCTTCTAGTCCAATTACAATCGGATTATTAGTGTCCATGTAAACGTAGCTAATGACTCGGTTCACTGACTGTCTTTACTTACTCTTGCTGACTCCCTTTACTTACTCCTGCTGACTCCCTTTACTGACTCTCTACACTTACTCTCTTTAATTACTCTCACTGACTCCCTTTACTTACTCCTGCTGACTCCCTTTACTGACTCTCTACACTTACTCTCTTTAATTACTCTCACTGACTCCCTTTACTTACTCCTGCTGACTCCCTTTACTGACTCTCTACACTTTCTCTCTTTAATTACTCTCACTGACTCCCTTTACTTACTCCTGCTGACTCCCTTTACTGACTCTCTACACTTTCTCTCTTTAATTACTCTCACTGACTCTCTTTACTTACTCCCTTCACTGACTCTCTTCACTTACTCTCTTTAATTACTCTCACTGACTCTCTTTACTTACTCCCTTCACTGACTCTCTTCACTTACTCTCTTTAATTACTCTCACTGACTCTCTTCACTGACTGTCTTTAATTACGCTTGCTGACTCCCGTCACTGACTGCCTTTACTTACTCTCTTCACTACTCTCACTGACTCCCGTCACTGACTGCCTTTACTTACTCTCTTCACTATTCTCACTGACTCCCGTCACTGACTGCCTTTACTTACTCTCTTCACTGACTCTCTTCACTGACTCTCTTCACTGCACAATAAAGAGATAAATTCTAATTTTTGTCCCTTAAATGTTAAAATTGGATGCCGCTGTGGGTTACTTTAAATAACCCCCAAAACGGTTTGAAACAGTTTCACAAAAGCTGCTCACAAAGTTTGTTTTTCCACTGAACACAAGCTAATCATTGAGCCAGGTGTGTTACAGGTTACAGGCAGTCTCTCTCACACACACACTTTTAGTTATGTATTTGGTAAACAATGATATTTATGTATGTATGTAGTAAAAGAAATTAGTTATTTATTTAGTATTGGGTGAATTGAAATAATTTTTTAATTGGTAAAAGCTGGTGTGAGCTTATTTGGTGTAAAATTATATTTATTTTAAATGCTATTTATTAAACGGTTATTTATTTATTTGTTTGTATGTTTAGTAAAAGATGGTGAGGAAGTGACATAGAGAGAAAACAAATGTGAGGAGCAGGTGGAGGAGAGCTACGAGTTTAGGACTCTGCCTCATTTGCCTTTTTCCACTTTTTCAGATCAGCTGTTTTACACACACACACACACACACACACACACACACACACATCGTGCAGAAAGAAAAGCCTCGGGGCAACACACACAGACTGAACTCGCACAGTGCTGGAGTGTAAAACCCGACCTGTCAGTTTTTATTCCTGTCATTGTCAGTAACACTGATGCGGTGTGTTCCCTGTCAGTGTGAACAGAAATGGGCCTAAATCTGATCTTTCACTCCAACACACACACACACACACTCACAGGACTCATCCTGGTTTTAACACCAGTCGAGTTTTACACTTTCCATGATTTTGCACAACAGGTATTCCACTGAAGCTATTGTTACTAACGTTAGAAACGTGAAACATTCACAGATGCTTTGCAGATTTGTTTCATTAAACTGTTTTAACAGATCCATGAAGCTCATGTTCCTCAGGAATAGAAACTTTAAACACTCATGAGAATTCTCAATAATTTTCAGTTTGCTGTCAGTTTACTGTAAAATAACCACGTTAAAGAAGTCTGTTTATCTTTCCATGACTGACTTTCTTTTTGTCAGTCAGTAGGTCTCCCTGTCTCTCTTTCTATCTATTGGTCGGGCTCTCTGCCTCTCAGTCTCTGCCTTTCTTTCTGTCTGTATTTCAATCTGCACTCTGGGTGTCGTGGAGCACTGTGGAGAATCTGATTGGTTTTTGAGGAGGAGTACGGAGAATCTGATTGGTTGTTGAGCACTATGGAGAATCTGATTGGTTGTTGTTGAGCACTATGGAGAATCTGACTGGTTGTTGTTGAGCACTATGGAGAATCTGATTGGTTGTTGTTGAGCACTATGGAGAATCTGACTGGTTGTTGTTGAGCACTATGGAGAATCTGACTGGTTGTTGGGGAGCACTATGGAGAATCTGACTGGTTGTTGTTGAGCACTATGGAGAATCTGATTGGTTGTTGAGGAGCACTATGGAGAATCTGACTGGTTGTTGTTGAGCACTATGGAGAATCTGACTGGTTGTTGTTGAGCACTATGGAGAATCTGACTGGTTGTTGTTGAGCACTATGGAGAATCTGACTGGTTGTTGTTGAGCACTATGGAGAATCTGACTGGTTGTTGTTGAGCACTATGGAGAATCTGACTGGTTGTTGGGGAGCACTATGGAGAATCTGACTGGTTGTCGGGGAGCACTATGGAGAATCTGATTGGTTGTTGAGGAGCACTATGGAGAATCTGACTGGTTGTTGTTGAGCACTATGGAGAATCTGACTGGTTGTTGTTGAGCACTATGGAGAATCTGACTGGTTGTTGTTGAGCACTATGGAGAATCTGACTGGTTGTTGTTGAGCACTATGGAGAATCTGACTGGTTGTTGTTGAGCACTATGGAGAATCTGACTGGTTGTTGTTGAGCACTATGGAGAATCTGACTGGTTGTTGGGGAGCACTATGGAGAATCTGACTGGTTGTTGGGGAGCACTATGGAGAATCTGACTGGTTGTTGGGGAGCACTATGGAGAATCTGACTGGTTGTTGTTGAGCACTATGGAGAATCTGACTGGTTGTTGTTGAGCACTATGGAGAATCTGACTGGTTGTTGTTGAGCACTATGGAGAATCTGATTGGTTGTTGTTGAGCACTATGGAGAATCTGACTGGTTGTTGTTGAGCACTATGGAGAATCTGACTGGTTGTTGGGGAGCACTATGGAGAATCTGACTGGTTGTTGGGGAGCACTATGGAGAATCTGATTGGTTGTTGGGGAGCACTATGGAGAATCTGACTGGTTGTTGGGGAGCACTATGGAGAATCTGACTGGTTGTTGGGGAGCACTATGGAGAATCTGACTGGTTGTTGTTGAGCACTATGGAGAATCTGACTGGTTGTTGTTGAGCACTATGGAGAATCTGACTGGTTGTTGTTGAGCACTATGGAGAATCTGACTGGTTGTTGTTGAGCACTATGGAGAATCTGACTGGTTGTTGTTGAGCACTATGGAGAATCTGACTGGTTGTTGTTGAGCACTATGGAGAATCTGACTGGTTGTTAGGGAGCACTATGGAGAATCTGACTGGTTGTTGTTGAGCACTATGGAGAATCTGACTGGTTGTTGTTGAGCACTATGGAGAATCTGATTGGTTGTTGTTGAGCACTATGGAGAATCTGACTGGTTGTTGTTGAGCACTATGGAGAATCTGACTGGTTGTTGTTGAGCACTATGGAGAATCTGATTGGTTGTTGAGGAGCACTATGGAGAATCTGACTGGTTGTTGTTGAGCACTATGGAGAATCTGACTGGTTGTTGTTGAGCACTATGGAGAATCTGACTGGTTGTTGTTGAGCACTATGGAGAATCTGACTGGTTGTTGTTGAGCACTATGGAGAATCTGATTGGTTGTTGTTGAGCACTATGGAGAATCTGACTGGTTGTTGGGGAGCACTATGGAGAATCTGACTGGTTGTTGGGGAGCACTATGGAGAATCTGACTGGTTGTTGGGGAGCACTATGGAGAATCTGACTGGTTGTTGGGGAGCACTATGGAGAATCTGACTGGTTGTTGGGGAGCACTATGGAGAATCTGACTGGTTGTTGGGGAGCACTATGGAGAATCTGACTGGTTGTTGTTGAGCACTATGGAGAATCTGACTGGTTGTTGGGGAGCACTATGGAGAATCTGACTGGTTGTTGTTGAGCACTATGGAGAATCTGACTGGTTGTTGGGGAGCACTATGGAGAATCTGACTGGTTGTTGGGGAGCACTATGGAGAATCTGACTGGTTGTTGGGGAGCACTATGGAGAATCTGACTGGTTGTTGTTGAGCACTATGGAGAATCTGACTGGTTGTTGGGGAGCACTACGGAGCATCCATTTGGTTGTCGAGGAGCAATACAGGGAATCACAGTGTAACACCGAAACACATTCCAGATGTTTTGATGTGATTTATAATGGGAATGTGCGGAAGGGCGGTGACGCTTCAGAACAAGTTATACACTTAACACTGTGTGTGTGTGTGCGCATGCTGCTGGGTGTGGAGAGACACAGACACATAGTAACCCAACCAGTAAATGAGATACAGTGTGTGTAAACATTAGACAAGGTGAAACTGAGTGTGTTCCACTCATCACAAAGACACGAGAGGCAGACAGAAAGTCAAGGGCACTACACACTGCACCTGTCTGTCTCACTCTCTCTCTCTCTGTCTGTTATTGTCGGTCTGCTTTCTCTCTGTCTCTCTGTTTGCACTGTTCTTGTTTTTCTTTCATCCTGCACAGGTAATTATGTAAAAGACATTTCTTGTTTTGTCCCCATTGCACGTGCACAGGTCATTAACGTGTGTGTGAGTGAGTTGTCCTGCTTTTCCTGTTTTTGATAACACCAGGCTCGGTGAGTTTTACACTTCTTCCTGTTGTGTTGTCTGCCTCATGAATCACTGAGAGAGGTGTGGCCATGAGCCAGAGGTGTGGCCACAGAGAGAGCTGGAGTATTCTGAGCATTATTTCAGCAGAATGTTACACAGCTGATTTTTGTATTTGTACTGTTTCTGATTCAGCTAAAAGTTATTTCACAGCAGTGATAATTTTCACAAACTTTTTTGGATTTCATGCTAATAATATTAGTAATATATTATAATAACTATGAAATAGGTTTATTGATTGGAGATATATGTGTGTGTGTGTGTGTGTGTGTATATATATATATGTATATATGTGTGTGTGTGTATATATATAATGTGTATATAATGTGTGTGTGTTTGGTGATGTTGAACTTGTCTGTTAATCAGCACGCAGGAAATTCTGCTTTAATAATCATCTCCACATTCCACAGCAGTTATTTCTGATTGTTAAATCAGAAGTTAAATCTCAGGTGATTGAAATGACGCAGCACACGGCTAAGTTTGTTTTATTTATTATATCTTTATAGATAAGAGGTGAGCAGGATGGAGGAGAGTGATCAGCTCCGACACAAATCTGTCCTGGACGAGTTGACAGCTGATGGCATCAACATCGAGGGTTGATGATTATTTCTCCTTTTATCTCTCTTTTTATTCCTTCTTACTGATTTATATATAATAGTTGTGATGATGTATGTTTTATAGTTTTAGGCCTGGATGGATGAACGGAAGGATGTGTGAATGGGTGGATGGGTGACCTGATTGATGGATTGATATGTAGCAGTAGGTACACTACACATGTTCAGGAGCAGCACAGCGCTCTTTACCAAACTTTGTGTGTGTGTGTAGATGTGCAGTACTTGGCTCTGAGGGAGGATCTGGAATCTGATGCTCGGGATTTTGAAGCTCCCACATGGAGTTTAGCTGTAGATCAGCAGTATTTGAAGAATTTCTCTAAAGATGCAGTTAAGAGACAAGACGTCATCCACGGTGAGCAAATTTGTTTGTTTGTTTGTTTATCTCACACACAGGCAAAATACTATATTATATTAAATACAGAAGTTTAAAAGTGTGTGTTAGCCATGTGACAATTGTGTAACTTTTTTCATTGTAATTTAAATTATCATCATTTCTCCAAGAAGGACACGTGTGAAACCTGCTCCTTCATATTTGTCCAAAATCAGGACTGTTAGAAGAGGTTTAACACGTTAACACGCCCACAGTAGCAGAGATTGATGGAGTATTATGTCCCTGACTCTCAGCAAACATCTTTGAAATCTCTGTGGTTTTTATTTGTTTATATCGTTGTTTTGGTTCACAGAGTTGATCCAGACAGAGATAAACCATGTGCGGACGCTGAAGCTCATGCTGAGTGTGTATCTGCGTGAGCTGCGGGACTCACTGCTGATGGACGAATCTCAGCTTGAGCGTCTCTTCCCTCGTCTGGACCGTTTACTGTACGAACATCAGAACTTCCTGCAGAGACTGAAAAACCGCCGCAGAGAGTGTCTGGAGGCAGGAAGTGACAAAAACTACTGCATCAGTAACATAGGAGACATCCTTATCACTCAGGTATACACACACACACACACACACACACACACAATATTCCCAAGTGTCTAATGTTCCTGTGTCTAATGTTCCCAGTTCCCCATGTGCCCACATGCCCATGTACCTGTGTCTAATGTTATCATTCATCTCTTAGTTTTTACATCACATTTGTATCTTATTGTGTGTGTGTGTGTGTGTGTAGTTTTCAGATGAGCTCAGAAGCAGGCTGCAGGACAGTTACGGTGTTTTCTGCAGTCACCACACAGAGGCAGTGAATTTCTACAAAGAACAATTCCAGAACAATAAAAAGTTTCAGAGTCTGATACGAGTGAGTGACCGTGCGGAATTACCTTTCGTTAATATTCATTACCTTCTTTGAACTCCACCTCCTTTTCAACTTGTCTTACTCTCAGTGGGCAGCGTCATGTTTGGATACGTCAGTGTCCTCATGTGTCATCACTTTTACATGCACAAGTGACATTTGTTTATTCACCATCACTCTCTAGTTTATCAGATTTATGCAGATATTTTAGTGCTGACCAGCAACACTGTTCACCTAATTACACAGCTAGCAAACTAGCAACACAAGCTAGTTACATAACTTATACAGTCACATAGTACATGAACAATGTTAAACCTAATGCAGGCAGCTTGAATCACAAGTGTAGCTTCATTGGTATTTGAGCTACATTTGCCATGTTGATTGTAGTGTAGCTGGCTGGCTTTAGCAAAATCAGTTTTAATGAGTACCTTTCCTCAGAGTGCATCATGAAAGTATCCCTCTTTACACTTTTAGAGCTTTATATCAACAGTTCATGTTCTTTCCACTAATACACCATTGTTATTAATGGATTATATTTACGTAGAAGTGATTGTTTGGATCATGTTTGGGGTTAAGAGGGGCACAGTGTATGAAACATAACATAATGGTGTTTCATGTCGTCAGAGAATTGGTCAGTTGTCGATCGTGAGGAGGTTGGGCATTCCGGAGGGGATTCTGCTCATCACACAGCGCATCACCAAATACCCTGTCCTGGTGGAGCGCATTATTAAAAACACTGAAGGTAAAGAATCATATTTTACTTTCTGTTGTTTTAGTCTTATGTGCAATCTCAAGAATGTTTATAATTGCACTGTTTAAAATTAAAAAAAAAAAAATTAAAAATTTAATCATACTCAGAGTTAATACTGTGTTCTAATAATGAGTAATTTCAAATAATGAACAGATTATTTGTCCAGCACTGTGTAGTGTAATCCTCAAAGGCTCCCTAAAGCACATATTACTTCACCCTCTAAGTAGCGTGTAGGACTAAAATATAAAGGTATTATTATCTTAGTCCGCTGCTCGCCTATGACCAAGGACAGAAATAGGTGCAGCCGAAGGTTAAATATGTGTTTTAACTTTATGACTTAAATATCTGACTCCAATACAGTTAATTAATTACCTGACTCCAATTAATAATCTTCTAGTTATTGCTAGAAGTGTAATACCTCAGTGTTCTATTTGTATTTACTCTAAAATAGCTTCATGCAAAGCTTTCATTATAAAATGAGGTTCTTATGTGTCAGAGGCTTTATATAGCCTATTTAGCATATAGCCTATTTATTAAACAGTTATTTTGTTACCTCATAGGTTCCTATCGACGCACAAGCCTAGGCGTTTCCTATTTACTTGTCAGAGGTTTTATTAAACTTGCAAGTGTTAGCCTCTTCTCTTAGCTCGTCTGAGGTCGCTTTCAAAAGTGTCTAACGTACTAAAGCTTTAGCTAGGAAACTATTTCTAATAACCATATAAATCATTTTAAAGCACAGTCCCTTCTTGCAGAAGAGCTACTGAGTATTGAGAGATAAGGTAATGAATGGTTTTATTGTTCAAAACTCAAATGCACAATATACAGAAAGTAAAAACAAAGAGAACTTACAGAGTCGCAGGCATAGGACTCTTGATGGAAAATGCATCTGGATGCATGATGGTAAAGCATCTCACTAATGGTAAAACCTTCCCTTTATGGTAAAGCCCCCATTTTTATACCCCTGAGCCTCTTTGAAGTGTGTCATAACCAGAGTACCAATTGGAAGAGACACAATTTTTAGGGCAGGGTGGACCCCCAGCCGGCTATCTCAACGTAAGGAACTGTATGTTAATTAATTTCCTGAGAATGATTCGGTGGGAACAAAGCCAAGATGTCTCACATGCAGACCAGGTGTTGCCAGTACGTGTGTGTGTTAGTGTGTGAAGAAAAAACATTGCAACATATACTGTAATGTTTTGTTACATATATGTTATTTCCTAAACTTCTATGATATTTATGATGTCACCACATCGTTCACCATGAAACGTGAATTAGATTGATACCAAACATGCCCTGAGGAATATTGTAGTTAAGCATAGTTTAGATGACTAGGTTCAGGTTTACATGGTCTCTCTGACACATTTCTTATCATTTTAACCTTAATCATAAATCTACTACAAGTGTACTTACATTTAGGGGAACTGAATCCTAAAAGGCTCCTATTGGACATTAAATGCACTACAGAGTTGTTAAAGCCATTGTTCTATACCCTATGTAGTGTACTTGTTTAGGGAATATGGAGGTGAATCTCAAAAGGCAAAGTGCAATAGATAGTGTAGTGTATTTCTATAGGGAACAAAATGTAGCAAATTAAAGTGTAAATCAACACAATATTGATCTATATGAGCTGTAAACACAGGGTTTTTGGTGTTCTCTGGTAATATGAGTCATTTCAAACAGTAAGCAAATCAATATATATGCTCTTTCAGTTTTGTGTGGTGTATTTATTTAGTTTTGTAATGCACTGGATAGTATCAAGGAACTTATTTCATAGCCTCCATTACACACTTAGCTACTGATATAAAGCTAGCTACTAAGTTACACACTAGTCAGTTACACAATCTAGTCAGTTAGTTAACTACATTTTAAATGTTATAATCCTGTTAACCTGTAGCCTGATTATCAGCACACTGCTAATCAAAAGACATTTTTTGGTTTCTGTTTTGTGTCAGCGAGCACACAGGAGTATGAGGATCTTGTAAATGCTCTGGAGTGCATTAAGGACACAATCTCCACCGTGGACATGCAGGTCCATCAGTATGAGCAGCTCCGGGAAATCGCTGCTAACCTTGAACCCAAATCCTATGGCAGGGTGAGCAATGGCAAGATTTTCCGCAGAGACGATCTGCTTCAGAATGACAGGAAGTTGCTGAGAGAAGGTGTACTGACCTGGAGACCCCAAAACAGGTCCAAAGGTGGGAAAGTAACTGCTTAGTATCGCCCAGCACTGAATAACGACATGTTTACATAGCTAACATTTTTCTGTTGCTAATTTGGATTATGTGCACTGCAAAAAATGATATCTAGTTTAACTAGTATTTCTCTTTATTAAATTGTTTTAAATAAGATTATTAAGCTTGTTTCTAGATATTTTTGCTTATTTTCCAGCTCAACAAGTTCCTATGGTCTAATTTTCTTGGGTTTCCAGGTGCCTGGGTCCAGTGTTTCTTGGTCTCCCTTTTCCCAGGGTATAATATTCTCAGGCCCCCATGTTCCCGGGATCTAATTTTCTCAGGCACCTGTGTTCCTGTTTCTAATTTTCTCAGGTTTCCATGTTCCCAGAGTGTAATTTTCCCAGGGCTGCATGTTTCTCTGTGTCTCAAAGTGTTCGCACTGCCCCCTGGTGGCCCCACTGGCCATTTCTGTATAAGTTGAACACTGATACTGATAGTCTTTTGTGTTTGGCAGCTTTGGACATCCTTGTGGTTCTGCTGCCTGATTTACTGCTGCTGCTACAGGAGAAAGACCAGAAATACATATTCGCTCCTCTGGTGAGCAAACACTCTTTTACACACACACACACACACACACACACTCCTCACACACACTCGTCTGAGACTCACTCCTCACACACATTCATCTGAGACTCGCTCCTCGCACACACTCCTGAGACTCACTCCTCTGAGACACCATCCTCACACACAATTTTATTAGACAAACTCCCTACACACACTTTTCTGAGACACTCCCCACACACACCTTTCTGAGACTCACTGCTCGCTCACACTTTTCTGAGACCCACTTCTCACACTCTCTCCTGGTTTGTACTTCTATGTTGAAGCATGTCCTTGTCATTGTGGGTAAGCGTAGCTCTGTGTTCATGTTAAGTGTAAGTATGAAGGCAGACACGTGACCCGCCCGCACACGGCACCTTCACACGTTCACAAACGCGTCGGTGCAAGAGTATAAAGTCACTCTTATACCCTGTGCTCATCACACACTGGCCTGGGCTTTTTCGCTGTGTTTATAGTATCATGTTCTGTAACCTGAGAGTCGTGTGTGTGTGTGTGTGTGCGCTTGTTAGGATGGGAAGCCCGCTGTTCTTCCCCTGCAGAAGCTGATCGTGAGGGAAGCGGCTCACAGTGACCGGGCGATGTATCTGATCTCAGCGTCTGATGTCAAAGCCGATCTGTACGAGTTCCACACCTCAACAGCTGAAGAACGAAGCAGCTGGAGACAGCAGATATGGGAAACTATTGAGAAGTGAGTACAATTTATATAATAATAATAATAATAATAATAATAATACATTTTATTTATGGAAAGTTTTTTACAAATACATATCGTAACTCAGAGTGCTGTACAATCAGGTAGTAAAAACCAAATGATAAAATGTAAAAAGATGAAAAGATGAAGCGAAAATATAAATAATTTAGGAAATTAAGAAGAATTAATTCAAAGAATTTTAAAAGAAATTCAAATTCAAATTTTAAATTAAATTCAAATAAGCTTAACCTGTAAATACCAAAACTGAGAAAGTATAGAACACCTTTAGGCTTCAGTGTGTTTTGGCTGTAAAACATTTTGTTTTGTTTATGTTTTGATATTCAGTATTTCAGTAATGAAATTAAAATGGATGAATGAATGACAGCAATAATCAAATATATTGTAGATTTGCTCAGTTTGTCCCTTCCTCACCTGTAGGCCTGTCATGATAACTACTTTTGTTGGATGATGTATTGTCCCAGAAATAATGGGATAAACGATATAATTGTCATTTTAAGACCATTTTATTCCACTGATATAATGATAATATGATGGCATAATCCAAGTACACCCTTTAAAAGAGCAGGGAACTTTTAATTCTTAAGAATATTCAGACATTGGAATTGGAAAGTCCTAAAAAAAAATTAAACATCCTAAATAAAAAAAATAAAAAAAAAAACAGAAATAAAATAAAACAACACAACCAAAACAATAAATAAAATGGACTCTTGGTCTTGGCCATTAACAAAAATTGTACTAAATATTAAACATTTGGCACAGGAGTATAGAGAGTCATTTATTAGAGTGTCTCTGGACATAACGATTTTCTTTATGCTTTAGTTTTTTCTTTGTCCGTGTTTTAGTGCATTGTTACGGAAAGAGCGTATTCACAACGTGACTTACCATTCTACCTAGCATGTTGCTTAAGTTCAAGTTCACTTGTGTATTTGTTCGCACAGCAGGTCAATTCCCAGGATTACTGACTATGACTGGATTATTTGAAACACTAGAACTTCTCTTTCTAGATTTTTCTTCACCAAAAGCATTGTTAGTGCATTGTTAATATGTCATTTTTTCAACTGTACACATCTGCATTTGCTACAAATCTTAAATTCGAATTCACACAGTTTTTACATTTGAATGTGCATTTTTATTTTAAATCCGACGAATATTTGAAGTTTGAATTTTAATACGATAGAGCAGACGAGAGGACAGAAGCAGCGCGAATGGCTAAAATGTTGGTGACATTCATTCTTATGTAAACACAGTGGGCAATATCGAGGTCAGCAAAAATGATAGAGGTCATGTCCATATATCGTACAATAAGTTGATAATGTAATTATTGTGACAGGCCTACTCGCCTGTCTCAACCACTTTGTCCCTTACTTGCCTGTCTCACTCGCTTACCCCTCAGATGTCCACATGTAGAGGAAGAGCTTATGGAGCATGAAGAAGTTTATCCTGATAAACTCCGCGAAGTTCACGGTAACAATAATAAATCTACAGCGCAATTATAAATACACACAGCATTAAGATAGTGTATAATTTTGTGTGTGTGTGTGTGTGAGTAGAGCAGCTGTGTGAGAAAGATGCTCAGATCGAGGAGATTCTCAGGCAGAAGCTGCAAATTTTTTCCGACCTGTTAGAGGTTCCAGTGGAGAGCTCGACTACAGCAAGACGCCTGCTGCTGCGAGGTTCTGCTTCTGAGCTCCAGCAGGGGGAGCTGCTCGTGAACACCGCCATCATACAGGGTACACACACACCCTTTCAGTGAATATCAGCTAGTCTGAGTTTACTTTTACAGAAAAGATCAGCCAAAGCTAAACACCTAATGTGAATAACAGCTCTATGTGAATAGCACACTCTGCACTCTCTCTGAGTGTGTGTTTTTTTTTTTTTTTTTTTCCAGCTGAGAGTTTACAGATGCAGTTGATGGACGGGGAGATGAACTTTATTCCTCTGTCTGGTGAGAGAGATGATGTCGAGCTGCACAGAAAATCACAAACTTTGCCTGCATACAACAGAATGACAAAAAGTAAGATTTATATAAAACATAACGAAAATGTTTCACACACATAGAAGCAGCTTGGCTGTTAACAGCGCCCCCTTCTGGAACCTATGGGAGAGTGGGTCACTGAAATGTTTATCACGCTATATCACACACACACACACACACACACACACAGCATGTTGCTGTAGCTGTAACTTGTGCTAACTCATCCCTGAATCCTGACTCCTGCTGCATTACACACACCAACCGAGATGTGATCTGGGTTTCAGTAGAAACAAAATAAAACAAGATAAAACACAGCACTGGAGCTTTAATTAACACGTACTGTGTTAGATATTAGATGAATTTGTCATCGAGACCTAGTAAAAAATAAAATAATTACAGATGCATGTGTTAACTCAAATTTATTATTATTATTGTTACTGTGTGTTGCAGGTGGTGATGGAATTCGGTCCAGAGATCAGAGACCAAACTCAGATCCTCATCTCAGAGACCTTTACCTCAATCCCCTCGAGTTATCTGTGTGTAACACACCTGTCTCACTCTCTCTCTCTCGCTCTCTCTCTCTCTCGCTCTTTCTCTCTCTCTCTCTCTCTCTCTGATCTACTCTTCATCTCTGTGTGATTTTCAGGCTGATGATGAAGGGTGCTCTACTTTTCCTCCTCTTCCAGCACACGTCTTTAAAGCCGAGGTTAAACTGCTCTCACTCTCACATTTATCATTAAAATTATGCAAAATTACACTTAACTTACTCTGTGTGTGTGTGTGTGTGTGTGTGTGTGTGTGTTTCCCCAGTGGATTGAGACTGCAGATAAACTGATACGGATGCTGTACAGCCTAAAGGTAAAGAAATAAAAAGTGTATAAATTTATTTGAGAAATCACAGTTAAGTAGCAGAAAGACACTGATCAGCTGACTGCATTGCGTGTGTGTGTGCGTGTGTGTGTTTGCGTGTCAGGCACTGGTCTCTCAGCAAGACAGCGAGTTGGAGGTTCTGCGTGTGGCTCAGTCAGAGCGTGAGCGTCCTTCCCGTCAGCGTTTCAGCTCCATCCAGGATCAGGAGCGACAGCGCCACCTGGAGAAGCAGCGTGAGGAGCTCCTCCACCTACAGAAAGTCCACATGCAGCAGCGGAAGGAGCAGGAGGAGTGGGCTCGCGAGCGTCAGCGCCACCTCCTGTACATGCAAGAGCGGGAACAGGAACTGAGTCGCCGCATGGATGAGTGTAAAAACAAGGAGGCATGGCTCTGTGCTGAGAGGGACGTCTTGAGCCGGAGCCGAGAGGAGTACCAGCAGGACCTGGAGCGTCTGAGGGAGAGCACTCGCACCGTGGAGAAAGAGAAGGAGAAATTGGAGCAGGACATCAGGCGATTCAGAAAACACAAGAACCTCACCAACCTGGGCGGAGCCTCACACCTGGACAATGCACATGTACCAAATGTGAAATATAATCCTCGCACACACACACACACACACACACACACACACACACAGAGTGGCCATGCCTCCTAGTGCTTTCCCTAGGGCTGGCCCTCACACAGGTCACGCCTCCTTACTCTTTCACTAGGACCACCCAGTCACAGGCCATACCTCCTTCCTTTTTTATTAGAACCACCCCACACAGGCCACGCCTCCTTCCTGTTTTACTGTGACTAAATTACAGAAGCCACGCCTCCTTCCTGTTTTACTATGGCTGATTTACACGCAGTAGACTGTTCTGTTGTGTTACTATAGGAACAAAGTCCTCACTTTTATGTTAGCTTGCTATCTCGGTAGTTAAATGCTTAGCAGCAGGAAGTCATGTGACCTTCATGTGACCTTCGGTTACTTTTTTTAACCATAATCTGATATACATATTGTACGCTAATTAGGTTATTTTTATCTTGTTTGCTTAGGTGGCTGTTCCGTATTCATCATCTGACGATATGCTCAGCACCAGATCTCTCGTACCTCAAGAGCGCCCTCCGCTGGTCCCTCCTCGCAAAGAGAGCATCAGTGTCACAGCGAGCGTGAAAGCGGACGTTCCCATCCAGCTGGTGAGCGCGACGAACGAGGCACTAAAATCCAGCGGCGTCCAGCAGCAAATCCCAACTAAACTAGCCATTAGCAAAGGAAAGGAGAAGAACAAGAGCAAGAACTCACATCATCGCACCAACAGCGCAGGTGACACAAACACCCACGTTCTACGTTTTACACACAGAATTGAAGGGAGGAATGTAGAATGCAAACATAATCGGGCTTGAGACGGAACCCTGAGGAACACAGCGTGCGTTTATAACAGGGCTGCAGCTAAACTTTACTTAGATAATCAATGAAGTTATTGTTTTTTGTTTTTTTAACTGATTTCACACACTGAATCACTGTTAGAGGATATTACCTTACAAGCTCTGATTTGTTCAGACGAGTCAACTTCAATATAAAGGCCGATATCTGCTGACCGTTTCACTAACCAAAATACTCGGATGCTATTTTTTTTTTGCTTACCGTGTGTGTGTGTGTGTGTGTGTGTGTGTGTGTGTGTGTGTGTGTGTGTGTGTGTGCATGCACGCGCACACGGAATGAATTTTCAGTGTGGAGAATCAACTCCAAAGCTTTGTGGTTGATTCTTGGAATCAGTGAATCGACTCTTTTAGGGATCGACTCGCAAGATGGAAATGTGATGACTTCACACATGTCTAAAAAATATACTTACTGTACTTAAAGAAAATGAAGCCATGTAGTACTTTCCAAATAACAGTAAAAATGCTAATTGATTCAGATAGCATTATTATTTTGTGGTGTGAAGAGACGTAGTTCGTAGTCGATCGTAGTCGTTGTGTTGATTAGTTGTTGCAGCTCTGGTTTATAACACATTTATTTACTGTGTGTTAATGTGCTTTTGCAGTGTTCGTAGTTGGAAATGTGTTTTGTTACGTTACTAAGAGTTTGTGTGAGTTTAATGCGTTTACACACTATACTGCAATAACATGGTGTGTGTGTGTGTGTGTGTGTGTGTGTGTGGTTTTTCAGCCTCGATAGAAGTTTCTGAAGTTTTTCCCATTAAAGTGTCAGGAAATGAAGGAGGAAGTTTACGAGCAATGAAAACCACAAGCCCACACACACTCACTGCAGGTAACACACACACTGCAAGTATCTCTCACACACACACACACTCGCTGCAGGTAACACACACACTGCAAGTATCTCACACACAAACACACACACACACACTCACTGCAGGTAACACACACACTGCAAGTATCTCACACACACACACGCACACACTGCAGGTAACACACACACTGCAAGTATCTCACACACTCACACACACACACACTCACTGCAGGTAACACACACACTGCAAGTATCTCACACACACACACGCACACACTGCAGGTAACACACACACTGCAAGTATCTCACACACTCACACACACACACACTCACTGCAGGTAACACACACACTGCAAGTATCTCACACACACACACGCACACACTGCAGGTAACACACACACTGCAAGTATCTCACACACACACACACACACACTCGCTGCAGGTAACACACACACTACAAGTATCTCACACACACACACACACACACACACAATCACTGCAGGTAACACACACACTGCAAGTATCTCACACACACACACACGCACACACTGCAGGTAACACACACACTGCAAGTATCACATACACACACACACACACACACACACACACTGCAAGTATCACATACACACACACACACACTCACTCTGCAGGTAACACACACATTACAGGTAACATACACACACTGCAGGTAACACACGCACACACACATACACACACTGCAGGTAACACACATCCTGTGATGGTGTAATTTGTTGTTTATGCAGCAGTTTTCGTGCTGAAACAGTAACACTGGTGAATAAACAGTAAAATGTTTCATTTTGGAAAAATCATTTGGTTTCATTTGTTTTAGTTACTTTTAGTTAGCTTTGTTACTCTGTTAGCTAATTAGCACACTAGCTAATGGGTCGGAATCACACTGTTCTTTGAAACACAGCTGTTTATAACTATGAACAAATTCCATCTGTACATCTGTCAGTACTTTGCTAGCGTGTTAGCATGCTAGGTATTCAGCTATCTTATAGCATGTGTGTGTTTACAAATGTAAACTAGTTATTAAACATGTGAGTGTCTGTGTGATGGTGTGTTAGCGTGACAGAGACTGAGTATAAATCTTCATGTTCTTTAAGCTGTGTTAATTTGGTGATTTTCAGACATTTATCCAGAACATGCTCTGAACTCGAAGCCTCCACATTCAGGAAACGCTCTCCGAAAATCCGCTCAGCCACAGAACCATCAGAGAACCAAGAGCAGCAACCAGGAGGACATTTTCTTCTTTTAATTCTTCACTGTGAATCATCTGTGAACATTTAAACACACTCACACAGTTCAACAGCGTGATGAATAGAATTTCTATGGCAGTGACAGTGAATTTTACACATTTTTATACACAGGTTTTAATTTTAGAAGCTGGTGAAGGAAATTATTTTTAATGTTTTACTACCACTGTTTTATAGCACTTTCTTTTTTGTTTAAAAAAAAAAAAAAAAAAAAAAAAAAAAGGATGGAAATTCATCCACAAACACTAGAAAAGTTCCAGATCAAAGTGCTGTTTTTGTAAAGAACTGTATAATTTGTGAATATCATGACTCAAGTTCAGGGAATTTAAAATGAATAATTTAGAAAATAAAAAATTAGTGATATAATGCTGTTAGAGAAAAGAATTAGCCGTTTGAATTTCTTTTTTTGTGGGGGGGGGATTATGTTTGTTCAGATTTTTTGTTGTAGTTAAAATTTCAGGGCTCAGAAAAAGTAGATCTGAAAATCCAAGCTGAAAAATTTGTACATTTTCGAAAATGATGTATATTTTCTGTTAGAGAAACACCTCTAGACTTTTACAATCTTGTGTTTCAAAAAAAAATCCTGCTGGATCGAGTTATCATGCACGAACATTTAAGTAATGTGAGGTTTTTCTTCTTTTTTTAATTCTGGAAAAAAGGGACATTTGAAACCAAAAACTTTTGGATTTTGTAGTCTGAAAAAATAAATGTTGAATTTTTGTGCTTTAATTGTTTTTTTTAAACCCTCAGAGTGAAAGCATTTATATAAACCAACACTGCAGTTATCTGCAGAAGAAACGTGATCATGGCTGTGTTCTAATACG
The DNA here is from genome assembly GCF_027358585.1 of Pangasianodon hypophthalmus. Classification (NCBI taxonomy): domain Eukaryota; kingdom Metazoa; phylum Chordata; class Actinopteri; order Siluriformes; family Pangasiidae; genus Pangasianodon; species Pangasianodon hypophthalmus. Next base: position 27,330,487 of record NC_069713.1, read on the forward strand.
GTTTCCTGTCGGCTTCCTCCTCTCCATATCCGCAATCTCAAGGCCTCTTCCACTTTTTTAACTTTTATAACACTTTTATAATAAAGTGGGAGTTACATTTAAAAAAAAAAAAAAAAATCAGATTAAAGAAAAAAAAAAACGTTTTTTGTTTCACAGTCTATGGGATGGATTTTTAGGTAAAATTTAAGTTAAAAATGACTAATAATCTAATAAATAATGCTGATTATTTAATTTGTAAATCTGCATCAGAGTATCAGGTGCACAGAAATAATTCTCTTAATTCCACTGTTTGTTTATTTAGAAGAGCAGAGTTTAAAAATCACAGGCCATAAAATAGATAAAATAAATAAATGAATAAATAATTTAATAAAGAAAGAAAGTCATCCCCTTTTGCCTTCAGTCCACTTCATTAGTTGTGCCTTCTGTCCTCTGAGGACATTCCTCCTCTGTAGGTGGAGGCGGGTCTTCACCATGATTGGTCACTTCACTCACAACTGGCTCCTGACTGGCCGAGGGCTCGGACATGGCTGGGTTTAGTGTTCGAGTGACAGGGGTCATGGCGACAGGAGAAGGCTGAAGAATGAAACGCGTGAAGGTCAGAGTATAAAGAGAAGGAAGTGAACAGTGTGTAGTGCACTAATGAGAGGTTTGGGACACAATGCTGTTAATGCTCAATAGTGTATTCTGGCAACAAAATGACGTGTGTGTGTGTGTGTGTGTGTGTAAAACTGACCAGAGACATATCCCCATTCCAGTAGGGCTTCAGTTCAGAGCGCCACAGCGCCACCGTCAGGCTGAACAGCAGAGAGCACGGAACCAGATAGAGCAGAGCTGGCTGAGCCGAGTTCATCAGTAACGCACACACAAAGCTGAGGAGCAGACCCACACTGTACCCTATGCACACACACATCACATACTGTAAACACACTAATAAATGAGCACATCACAGTTAGGGTGAAATTTGAACATGTACACCTGAAAAGTGGACTGTGTGTGTGAGACTCACCGACAGTGGAGGCCAGGAAGTAAACCCGTGATGAGTGTACAAGAACATCAAACCTGTGGCAGTACACTATGAGCAGACCTTATAATGAGAGAAAAATGTATTATTATTACTGCTGCTGCTGCTGTTGTTATAAACACAGTAATCAGGAGGAAGTGCTGAACTAAATGATTATGAACTGCAGAGAGGTGATGTTTCAGTACCGGGAATTAAAATGTCTCCGAAACCCAGCAGTAAAAATGGCCGACTACACAGAGCCATAGCAGAAAAGTTTAGATAAGGAACCTTCAGAACCATCGGGAGCTATACACACACACACACACACACACACAAACATACAAATAAAACACAAAAAGTTTACACAGTGTAAAGTCCTTGTGGAGCATCAGTTCTGTCCACCCGTCTATCTGCCTGTGTGTATCTGTCTTGATCTGACTAGCTCTCTCCACCTGTCTGTCTGTGTGAGCTAACTCTTACCTTCTCGTGTGTGGATGAATCAGAAGGACCTGCTCCTACTTCAACCATGATGCTCTCCCCACTCTATACACACACACAAGCAGGGCTCTGAGTCAGTATAATGTGTATGTGTGTGTGTGTGTGTGTGTGTGTGTGTGTGTTGGTGTATATACCTTAGTAAAATAAGGTGTTATAAACACGAAGAAGACATCATACACTAACAGAGCCGTGAGCAGGAGAGTGCATGCCTGTGGGGTGAAAAACAATAAAACAACTACACAATAACACAACTACACAATAACACAAAATTACAGAATTTAGTGTCACTCACTCTGAAGCTGGGCAGTCTGAATGTTTTCAGAACGTAGAGGCAGCAAGCCATGCCCAATGTGTCCTGCAGCACCCACGCCCACCTTACACACACACACACACACACACACACACACGTGTACTGTCAGACAGATTACATACAGTGGATATAAATGTTTACACTACAAAAATGGTAAAAGTGCAGGTTTTTGTGATGTAAAAAATGTAACCAAAATAAATGTCAGATCTTTTTCCACCTTTAATGTGATATAACAACAATAACATTCAAGTGAAAAACTAATAGGAACATTTTTGGGGAAAAAAAGAAAAAACTTCAATAACCTGGTTGCATAAGTATAGACAACCTTTTATAATGGGTGAATTAATCACATTCAAACTCACATTCAAAAATAATTATCATACAAAGCAATCATCATTATAAAGATGACAAGAAGAAAACTTATCAGGGAGGCTGCTGAGAGACCTACAGCAACATTAAAGGAGCTGCAGGAACATCAGGCGAGCACTGCTCACTCCCTGCATGTGACAACAATCTCATTCAACAATCTCATGTGAATATTCTTCACATGTCTGGGTGATGGGGTAGGGTGGCTAGACGGAAGCCCTTTCTCACAAAACACAATCCAAGCCCTAAATCACCCCAAACCATGTGGCCAACTGTGTTATTGTCTGATGAGGCCAAGGTTGAACTTTTTGGGCATAATTCTAAAAAATATGTTTGGTGCAAAAACAAAACCTAAAGAACACCATACCCAAGGTGAAGCACTGTGGTGGCAGCATCATGCTATGGTTCTATTTCTCTTCAGCTGGGACTGGGGCTCTAGTCAAGATAGAGGGACTCATGGATAGCTCCAAATGCCAATCTATTTTAACACAAAACACAAAAAATTTCACCGTAAAGCACAAATCCAAGTCAATAAAGCAACAGCTTCAGAAGAAGAAAATCAAAGTTTTGGAATGGCCCAGTCAGAGCCCAGATCTAAATTTGATCAATAACCTGTGGAATGACTTGAAGAGGGCTGTGCACAGGAGATCTGCTCGGAATCTGATAGATATGGAGCATTTTTGTAAGGAAGAGTGGAATAAAATTACCAAATGAAGATGTGTGAAAGATGTTGTTAAACTCCCAAAAACACTGAGTGCTGTATTACAAGCAAAAGTGCTTTAACAAAGTGTTAGTTAAGGGATTTGCATACTTTTATTGCAACCAGGTTAGTGTAACTTTTTTTCCTAAAACATTTCTATTTATTTTTCACTTGAACATTGTTGGTTGCTATTTCACATTGAAAGTGGAAAAAATCTGACATAATTTATCTAGGTTTCTTTTTTACATCACAAAAACCGGCACTTTTAACAGGGGTGTTTAGACTTTTATATCCACTGTACATTACTACTTTCTCCTATAAATGTGTGTGTGTACCGGTCATCGTTGCGGAACACACCCCAGGTTATGCTCACACTCACACACAACACACCCAGCAGCAGCATCCGCACCTCCGGCCGCTTTTTCAAGTAGGGCAGCTTGTTCTCGGGAATCCTGCTCCACACACACACACACACGCACACATGCAGGTAAGGAAATTTCCTAAAAATAAAAAACAGTTCCTGTTGTTTTTGTGAGATCATCAAAAGAGCAGCTGACAAATATGACACCGTTTCAGTCTGCATCCCAAATCATTTTCCATAGGTTACATAATATTTTGCCATCGTGTTTAGTGCTAAACACTTTAACTAGATAGCTATCACTGCTTGCTAAAGTGTGTAAACAGGAACGCACACACTCTGTCAAGATTTATACCAAACACACACACACACACACACACACACACACAGTATTGGGCTATGTCCCAAATAACATACTATTATACTAAATAGTGTCCAACAAGTACCGTGTCCCAGGGAACTACAGGTTATGTGCTCCTGTGACCTCCTCTTCAGTATATGATTCAGGACGCAATTGGGTTACATCTCAAATCACACACTAGAACTTTACTAGTGAGTCAGAATAAAACCTCTACAGGGTAAGTGCTGGTTAGGATAGATGATTTAGACATGTAGTGCACATGATGCTAAACTGAAGCCTATACGCTTCCATTAATTTCTCTTTACTGATGTAGAGGACGTGTTGAGGCACATGTGTTGCTCACCTGCACTTTCCGACAGGAATTCTGCAGACGATAAGCCAGAGACAGTTGTACAGACCCACAGAGGAGGTGATACAGAAGATCCAGATGAAGACATGCACTGTGGAAAAGCGAAAGGTCAGGAACGGCACTGGCCCAGAACTAATCTCCGCCTCCACACTGTGCAGATCAGCTAGCTCCAAAGTTCACAGGCCTCTTTACCCCCTAACTCCCAGCACTCAGCTCTTCATCAGCTACCAGCCGTGGAGGGTGAAGACTTCCTCTGAGACACGTGAAGCCAACCACGTCTTTTCAAACTGCTGCTCATGCTGCATCACACACTCTGAGGAAAGCGCTATCTGCCCTCTACTGCATACATGAGCTCACAGACATCCAGGATTGGCTAATGTCACTGTGATTGACAGGGGAGAGAGTATGCCCCTCCCAGTAGTATATGAAAAAAAAGAATATTTTCCAGTACATGAAAGTGTATCTGGTCAATAAAGTGATTCTGAGTTCTGTGTAAAGAATACGTATGAAGAAGTGTTTTCTGGCTGGCTGAGAGCAGAAGGAACAATAACACATTAGAGGAGTGTGCTTCAGGTGAATTATAATGTGAGTTGTGCCTTAAATTATGTAGCATTACTTAAATAAATAAAGTAAACACAAATACCCAGATAATCGTAGAACTTATAAAGAAGCAACAGCATGAGGCAGCACATCCCCACATACACAGCGATCGTGGTCGGAGTCAAGTTCACCGTCTCTCTCTCCTCTTTCTCTCCAATCTCCACCTCCTTCATCCGTCTGAAGAGAAAATTACATCTCATTTAATCTTTTTCCTGTTGCCCCCTAGTGGCCACTGTGTGATAAAACACATACAGTATTAATGTAATATGACAATCCTCTGTGCCACGCCCACTTTCACCTGCAAAACCATGTACTACTGGCCTTATTTGCATATTGGAATCTGATTGGCTAATATTTAGTGACGTAACACTAACTCAGATTTATCTAATTTTAAACTTTTAAACAAAAAATGTTTAGATTTTTTAAATAGAATGTATATTTTATTGTAGAATTGCTTATTTGTTATGGTACTGTCCATTTTGTGCCATTTTACTGTTAAAAATATCTAAAAAAAAAAAAAGAAAGGAAATTCATATTGGTTCATATCCATGAATATAAACTCTTAGATCTGACCTCATGTTTTATTTCTGTTTCATTTCAGAAAGGAAATGAAATATTACACTAATTCTTTGAAACAAAAATCAGTTCAAACTATAAACTGTACTTTACCTTTTTTATATAACATTTTATTTCACACCCTAGAGTAAATATAACTGGGTTCTACACAAATATAAATGTTCATATTTACATCTTCGTGTATACATAAACAAGTACTTGATACGTTCAATAAATCAAATGATTCAGTGAATCATTCAGTCATGCTCGAGATTCATTCCTCTCCAGTGAATCAGATGAGTCAGTGAGTTAAATGAGTCCTAAATGAGTCCAAAGCACATATTAATTACTTAACAAAAGAAGAAGAAGCGTGTAGGAGCGGTGTGTGTTGGCGGTGTGTGTGTAGAAGAGGTGTGTGTGTGTGTGTGTGTAGGAGCAGTGTGTGTGTAAGAGAGGTGTGTGTAGGATCAGTGAATGTGTTGGAGAGGTGTGTGTGTGTGTGTGTGTGTGTGTGTGTGGGCGGTGTGTGTAGGAGCGGTATGTGTGTTGGAGGCTTGTGTATGAAGGAGCGGTGTGTGTGCTGGCGGTGTGTGTGTGTGTGTGTGTGGGAACAGTGCTTGTGTAGGAGAGGTATGTATGTGGGAGCGGTGTGTGTGTTGGAGAGGTGTGTGTGTTGGCAGTGTGTGTGTGTAGGAGAGATGTGTGTGTTGGAGAGGTATTTGAAGAAGAGGTGTGTGTGTTGGCGGTGTGTGTAGGAGCAGTGTGTGTAGGAGCGGTGTGTGTGTTGGAGGTGTTTGTAGGAGCGGTGTGTGTGTTGGAGGTGTGTGTGTAGGAGCAGTGTGTGTGTTGGCCTTGTGTGTGTGGGATTGGTGTGTGTGTTGGAGGTGTGTGTGTGTGTGTGGGAGCAGTGTGTGTAGCAGCTGTGTGTGTGTTGGTGGTGTGTGTATGTAGGAGCGGTGTGTGTCTTGGGTGTGTGTTTGTAGGAGCGTGTGTGTGTGTGTGTGGGAGTGATGTATGTGTAGGAGCATTGTGTGTGTAGGAGCGGTGTGTGTGGGAGCAGTGTGTGTGTGTGTGTGTGTGTGTGTGTGTGTGTAGGAACGGTGTGTGTGTCGTCTCACTTTTTGATTTCTCGGACACCGGTCCAGTATCCTCCCCCCGCTACCGTCCCCACGGCCATGAAGAACATCACCACCACGCTAAAGTCCACCACTGGCCCGTCAGGAGAGTACAGCACCACCTGCTTCCTGGCTCTGAAACGCTGCCAAGTACACACAACAACACACACACTAGGGCTGGGCGATATCATGGAACTTGAAGACACTTTTACGATATTTACAGCCATGTACCATTTCAAAAATATGAAAAACATTTGTCTACAAAAATAAATTACTTTAAAACAAAAATAATAAAAACGAATAAACATTAATAACAATTAATACATTTTACCATTTTAAAGGGCTGTCAGTGCTATTTTAAAAAAAGGTTAGCAAAACATAGACATAAATTATCACAATATCAATATTATATCCTCATATGACCCAGCCCTAACACATGCTTGGTGAACATGGTGAATATTCAATAACTTCCAGGTCACGCTGGATCAAGGAATCAAGCAGTGCAGGTTTACAGGTTTACTTTTAGTGCTCCAGCACTACTGAGGGTGGAGCGTTCTGTAGTACATGTTTCTGATTGGTCAGAGTTGTGTAATTACCGTACGGATGTCCAGCATGTCAGTGTAACTGATTAAAGCGAGCGGAATGTCGATCTCCTCGTACTGAGACTTATTCCCCTTTGGAGGGATCTGAGAAAAAGAAGAATAAAAGAATAAAAATAATAAACACATTATTATAACACATACAGTCAGGTCCAGAAGTATTTGGACAACGACGGAGTTTTTGTGATTTTGCCTTTATACACCACAATAGATTTTAAATAAAACAGTCAAGATGTGATCAAAGTGTAGACTTTCAGCTTTATTTTAAGAGGTTCCACAAAAATATGGCATTTACCGTTTAGGAATTACAGCCATTTTCAACAAAGTACCTCCATTTTCAGGAGCTCAAAGGTATTTGGACAAAGTGACATAATTGTAAATATAACCATAATTTAATACTTGGATGAAAATCCTTTGCCGTCAATGACTACCTGAAGTCTGGAGCCCATGTTCTCAAAACTCAAATTCTGAGTTCCCTCCCTGGAGATGCTTTGCCAGGCCTTCACTGCAGCCACCTTCAGTTGCTGCTTGTTTGTGAGTCTTTCTGCCTTCAGTCTTGTATTCAGTAAGTGAAAAGCATGCTCTATTGGGTTGAGATCAGGCGACTGACGTGGCCATTGAAGAATATTTCATTTCTTTGCCTTCAAAAAGTCTTGAGTTGCTTTCGCGGTATGTTTAGGGTCATTATTCACTTGCATATGAAGCAGTGTCCTATCCGTTTTGTAGCATTTGGCTGAATGTGTGCAGAAAGTATAGCCCTATACATCTCAGAATTCATCTTGCTACTTCTCACAGCAGTCACATCATCAATAAACACCAGTGAGCCCGTTCCATTGCCAGCCATACATGCCCATGCTATAACACTGCCTCCACCATCTTTGACACATGATGTGGTATACTTTGGATCATGAGCTGTTCCTTTCTTTCACCATATTTTTCTCTTCCCATCATTCTGGTACAAGTTACTCTTGGTTTCATCAGTCCAAAGAATCTTATTCCAGAACATGGGAGGCTTTTTTTAGATGTTTTCTGGCAAAGTCTAATCTGGCTTTCCTGTTCTTGAATGTTACCAGTGGTTTGCACCTTGTTGTAAACCCTCTGTATTTGCATTCATGAAGGTGTCTCTTGATTGTAGATTTTGACAATGATATCTCTACCTTCTCCAGAGTATTCTTGACTTCTGTTGATGTTGTGTAGGGGTTTTTCTTCACCAAGGAAAGGATTCTGCGACCATCCACTTTAGTTGTCTTCCGTGGTCTTCCAGGCCTTTTGATGTTGTTGAGCTCACCAGTGCTTTTTTCCTTTTAAAGAATGTACCCAACTGTTGATTTGGCCACACCTAATGTTTTTGCTATGTCTCTTATAGATTTATGTTGTTTTTTCAGCCTAATGATGGCCTCCTTCACTTGCATTGAGATTGGACTTCATATTGGTAGTTCCAGTTGAACAGCTGCCAAATGCCAACTCAATACCTGATATCAACTCCAGACCTTTTATCTGCTTCAATTGTCTTGAAGTAACGAGGGAATGGACCGCATCTGGTCAATTAACTTCTTGTCAGTCAATTGTCCAAATACCTTTGAGCCCCTGAAAATGGAAGTACTTTGCTTAAAATGGCTGTAATTCCTAAATGGTAAATGCCATATTTTTGTGGAACCTCTTAAAATAAAGCAGCTGAAAGTCTACACTTCGATCATATCTTGACTGTTTTATTTCAAATCCATTGGGGTGGTGTATAAAGGCAAAATCACAAAAACTCCGTCATTGTCCAAATATTTCCGGACCTGACTGTATATAGGTCAAAGGTCAAATCCTCACCAGCCCTTCTTTGCTGATGATCAGGAGACCTTTTGCATCATTGGTTTGGGCCAAACGAACTTTTTCATAAAATGTGCAGTTCCCACGCATCACCATGGCAACACGGTCAGGAAACCCGCCATGTGGGACATCGGAGTTGGAGCAAAGCACAGACGAGGTCAGGTCATACACCTCCACTGCGGACTGAGAAAACACACAACACAAACCGGCCAATCAGCATCAAGAACAAGTAATAATCACACTGAGAATTTTTATTCTGTTTCTGAAATACTGTCAGTAAGAGTTGCTCTCTCTCTCTCTCTCTCTCTCAAAGTCAAAAGTCAAAAGGTTGCTTTACTGGTATGACAAATATTAACATTTGTATTGCCAAAGCTTTGGTACAGACTTTGGGAACAAAATAGAAAATAACTAAAGAAATGAATAAATAGAAACAAATGTACATACAGTCAACCATACAGCCAAAAAGAAACACCAGTAATGGGACTCATAGAACACATATTATATATACATATATATATATATATATACAGTTGAGGTCAAAAGTTTACATACCCCTTTCAGAATCTGCAAAATGTTTATTATTTTACCAAAATAAGAGGGATCATACAAAATGCGTGAAAGATGTTTACATATAGTCCACAAGAGAAAATAATAGTTGAATTTATAAAAATGACCCTGTTCAAAAGTTTACATACCCTTGATTCTTAATACTGTGTTGTTACCTGAATGATCCACAGCTGTGTTTTTTTGTTTACTGATAGTTGTTCAAGAGTCCCTTGTTTGTCCTGAACAGTTAAACTGCTGTTCTTCAGAAAAATCCTTCAAGTCCCACAAATTCTTTGGTTTTCCAGCATTTTTTGTGTATTTAAACCCTTTCCAACAATGACTGTATGATTTTGAGATCCATCTTTTCACACTGAGGACACCTCCAGATGCAGCCATTTTAAGCACAGTACTTCCATTTTCAGGGGCTCAAAGGTATTTGCACAATTGACTGAAAAGACGTTATTTGACCAGGTGCGGTCCATTCCCTCGTTACTTCAAGCACCTTTTGAGCTGTTGCCAGCCTGCCTCCGGTATCCTCATTTTCGTTCCGACCAGAGCAAGTGTCACACTTTTGCTGAAACCCGGGAGAACCATGGACAGATTTGCCATCATGGAGTCCTTGCCCTTAGCTGAGATTTTCAAGTCCCTGGCCAACATCCACCAAACCCAACACCAGGCACTCCTTGAGCTGATGACGGAGCAGGAGCAGTGCTTCCAGGTCCTGCTCCAAGCCCAGGTGGAGGACCGGCAGGTGAGGCTTTGGTCCGGATCCCCAACACGCCAAAGGCCGCCCCGATCAAACTGGGACTTACCACATACTGGTGAGTATCCAATGGGGTACATACCATGCCTTGGTAGATTCAGGCTGTAACCAGACCTCAATTCACCAATGCACGTGTGGTGAAGGTGAGGTGTGTGCACGGGGATGTTCATGAATATCCACTGGTGCCAGTCATCATTATCAAATTCCCATAGCAAAAACACATAGTGGAGGTGGTCATTAGTCCTTGCCTCACTCATCCACTAATCCTGGGGACAAATTGGCCAGGGTTCCAAACATTAGTGAAAGAAGTGTTTGTGGATGGGTCCTGCAGTAGTGAGAGACAGAGTGGAATGTGCGCAGCATTGGCTGGGGAGGCGGTGCCAGGGCTGTTGACATCAGCTCCACATCAGGGGGACGCAGAGAGGGGGGAGGGCCCTGCTCCTCCCCTCTTGGGGGGATTCCCCTCAGGAATTTCCCCTTGGAGCAGTCGCGCGACAAGACCCTGAAACACGCCTTCAACCAAGTGAGAGAAATCATTGAAAATTCAGCATAATGTTGCGCTCTCCCACTCCAATTTTTTGATTATTAAGGACAGGTTGTACCGAGTGACGCAGGACACTCAAACGCTGGAAGAGATGACCCAGTTGTTGGTCCCAAAGAGCCGTAGGAATCTTCTGTTCCATCATAATCGCAAGGCTGGGCATTTAGGCCAGGATAAGACATTGAACCGTCTAACAGTTTGTTTTTATTGGCCAGGCATTTGCGGTGATGTTTGTAGGTGGTGTGCATGTTCGCACTAGTATTTACCATCCACAGACGGATGGACTGGTTGAACGGTTTAAACAGACGCTTAAGAACATGATTCGTAAGTTTGCGCGGAATTGGGATAAGTGGCTAGAGCCCTCATTATTTGCAGTATGAGAGGTTCCGCAAGCCTCCACAGGGTTTTCCCCGCTCAAATTATTGTACAGACAGAAGCCTCACCGCGTCCTCGACATCATTCGGGAAAATTGGGAGGAGGGACCTTCTAACAGTAAAAGCAAAATTCTGTACATTCTTGACCTGAGAGCAAAACTCCACACCTTGAGCCACATAACACAGGAGAATTTGCATCAGGCACATGAACATAAGTCCTGGGTGTATAACGGGGTATTCAGATACGGGAATTCGCACCTGGAGATAAAGTGCTCGTTTACTACCCATCTCAAGCTCTAAATTACTCACCAAGTGGCAAGGACCCTTTGAGGTCATATGCCGGGTCGGGGATGTTGACTACAAGGTGAGGCGAATGGACAGAGGAGGGGCGTGGCAGGTTTACCACTTTAACCTTCTGAAACCATGGAGGGAGGCGGTTCCTGTGGCTTTGGTTATGGTTGTTCCAGAGAGGGAGGAGCTATGACTGGAGGTGACTCTAAAAATGGCAGCTCAATCCACCCCGGTCCCTTATGGAGACCACCTCTCACCGTCCCAATCACGGACATTGCCAATTTGCAGGCGGAGTTTTCTGACGTGTTCTCGCCTCTACCCGGGTGCACTAACCTCATAGAGCACCACATAGAGACACTCTCAGGGGTCGTGGTACGCAGCTGCCCCTATCCTTTCCCTTGACAGGTGCCATTGTAACAAGATAATCCATGTTATTCCCTTCACCTATCAGTAGTTTTAATGTTATGGCTGATCTGTGTATATATATATATATATATATATATATGGTGGATATAAAAAGGCTATGCACCCAAGTTAAAATGTCAGATTTTTGTGATGTAAAAAAAAATTAAACCAAGATCAATCATGTCAGAACTTTTTCCACCCTCAATGTGAAATTACGACGTATAAAAATGAAGTGAAAAACAATCAGAAACATTTTAGGGAAAAATAGGAAAAATAAAAAACTTACAATAACCTGGTTGCATAAGTATGCACACCCCTAATATACCTTTTGATTATATTACACCGCTTAGTCTTTTTGGCTAAGAGTCTATCAGCATTGTACACAATACTTTACGTCACAATATTTTCTCACTTTTTCTTGCAAAAACATTCTAGATCCATCAAATTGCAAGGGCATCTCCTGTGCACAGCCCACTTCAGGTTACCCCACAGATATTTAGTTTCATTCAGGTCTGGGCTCTGGCTAAGCCATTCAAAAACTTTGATCTTCTTTTGGTTAAGCCATTCCTTTGTTGATTTGGATGTATGCTTTGGGTCATTGTCATGCTAAAAGGGGAAGTTCCTTTTCATCGTCAGCTTACTAGCAGACATCTGAAGGTTTTGCACTAAAATTGACTGGTATTTGTAGCTATTCATGATTCCCTCCATCTTGATAAAAGCCCCAGTTCTGGCGGAAGAAAAGCAGTCCTAAAGAATGATGCTGCCACCACCATGTTTCACCATGGTTCACGATATTCTTTTGGCAATGTTCATTTGGAATTAATATACCTTTTGCAATTGGTCTCATCAGACCATAACAGATTTTGCCACATAGTCTGGGGTGATTTAGTTGAGCTTGGAGGGGTTTTTTTTCGTGAGAAAGGGCTTCCGTCTAGCCACCCTACCCCATAGCCCAGACATATCACATGCAGAGAGTTATCAGTAATTGTCAGATATTCCTGCAGCTCCTTTATTGTTGCTGTAGGTCTCTTGGCAGCCTCCCTGGTAAGTTCTTGTCTTGTGCTTTTATAAATATTGGGGGGATGTCCTGTTCTTGGTGATATCACTGTGATGCTCCATTTTCTCCACTTGTTGATGATGGCCTTCATGGTGGTCCATGGTACATCTATTGTTTAGGAAATTTTTTGTAACTCTGTCCTGATCAATACCTTTCGACAGTGGGACCCTATACAGGCTTTATAAGCCCATTGCAGACCATGGCTTCAGATGTCAGATGAAACCAAGAAGATGTGAAGAGGGGTTAATCCGAATAAATTCATTGATGAGAACTGTACGATAATTACTTCTGAACATGAGATTGATTGTGATTGGTTCATTCTGAACACAGCCACATCCCCATTTATAAAAGGGTATGCACGCTTATGTTAAACCTAAGTTCTGACATGATTTATTTTGGTTTCATTTTTTTACCTCACAAAAACCTGCAATTTTAACAGGGGTGTGTTGACTTTCTATACCCACTGTGTTTTATATATATATATATATATATATATATATATATATATATATATATATATATATAAAATCTTAATTTTTTTATGAAGTGAAAATTAATAGGACAATATTTTAGTAATTATAATAAAGGACTTTTGAAAATTCAATTCTCTCTCTCTCTTTGTCTCTGTCTCTCTCCTCTCACTTTCTCAAAGTCAAAAGGTTGCTTTATTGTCATGACAAATATTAACACTTGTATTGCCAAAGCTTGGATACAGACTTTGGAAACAAAATAGAAAATAACTACAAAATATATAAATAAATAGAAACAAATGTACATACAGTCAGCAATGCAGTCAAAAAGAAACACTAGTAATGAAACTCAGAACACTGAGAATTAAAAATAATAATATATAATTATAATTGTATATATATATATATATACAAATAAGTATTTGGACAATGACAGAGTTTTTGTGATTTTGCCTTTATACACCACCACATTGGATTTGAAATAAAATTACCATTTAGGAATTACAGCCATTTTCAACAAAGTACCTCCATTTTCAGGGGCTCAAAGGTATTTGGACAAAGTGACATAATTGTAAATATAACCTTCATTTTAATACTTGGATGAAAATCCTTCGCAGTCAGTGACCGCCTGAAGTCTTGGGCCCATGTTCTCAAAACTCAAATTCTGAGTTCCCTCCCTGGAGATGCTTTGCTAGGCCTTCACTGCAGCCACCCTCAATTGCTGCTTGTTTGTGGGTCTTTCTGCCTTCAGTCTTGTATTCAGTAAGTGAAAAGCATGCTCTATTGGGTTGAGATCAGGCGACTGACGTGGCCATTGAAGAATATTTCATTTCTTTGCCTTCAAAAAGTCTTGAGTTGCTTTCGCGGTATGTTTAGGGTCATTATTCACTTGCATATGAAGCAGTGTCCTATCAGTTTTGTAGCATTTGGCTGAATGTGTGCAGAAAGTATAGCCCTATACATCTCAGAATTCATCTTGCTACTTCTCACAGCAGTCACATCATCAATAAACACCAGTGAGACCGTTACATTGCCAGCCATACATGCCCATGCTATAACACTGCCTCCACCATCTTTGACACGTGATGTGGTATACTTTGGATCATGAGCTGTTCCTTTCTTTCACCATACTTTTCTCTTCCCATCATTCTGGTACAAGTTAATCTTGGTTTCATCAGTCCAAAGAATCTTATTCCAGAACATGGGAGGCTTTTTAGATGTTTTCTGGCAAAGTCTAATCTGGCTTTCCTGTTCTTGAATGTTACCAGTGGTTTGCACCTTGTTGTAAACCGTCTGTATTTACATTCATGAAGGCATATCGTGATTGTAGATTTCGTCAATGATACGCCTACCTTCTCCAGTTTATTCTTGACTTCTGTTAATGTTGTGAAGGGGTTTTTCTTCACCAAGGAAAGGATTCTGCGATCATCCACTTTAGTTGTCTTCCGTGGTCTTCCAGGCCTTTCGATGTTGTTGAGCTCACCAGTGCTTTCTTCCATTTTAAGAATGTACCCAACTGTTGATTTGGCCACACCTAAGGTTTTTGCTATGTCTCTTATAGATTTATGTTGTTTTTTCAGCCTAATGATGGCCTCCTGCATTGAGACTGGACTTCGTATTGGTAGCTCCAGTCAAATAGCTGCCAAATGCCAACTCAAAACCTGATATCAACTCCAGACCTTTTATTTGCTCCATTTGTCTTGAAGTAATGAGGGATTGGACCGCACCTGATCAATTAACTTCTTGTCAGTCAATTGTCCAAATAACTTTGAGGCCCTGAAAATGGAAGTACTTTGTTGAAAATGGCTGTAATTCCTAAAGGGTAAGTGCCATATTTTTGTGGAACCTCTTAAAATAAAGCTGAAAGTCTACACTTCAATCACATCTTGTTTTATTTCAAATCCATTGGGGTGGTGTATAAAGGTATATATTTCCGGACCTGACTGTACATATATATATATATATATATATATATATATATATATATATATATATATATATATATATATATATAACTCTCTCTTTCTGTTTTTCTCTCTCTCACCATGGTGTGGAGGTGGTGAGGTAAGGGTGTCCAGCGGGAGTTGAAGTGGATGCAGTAATCCTTCCCTTCACTTTCTCCCAACTCACTGAAATGAGCTATGCCGTATTCTCCTAAAACCTGCAGGGACAAACACCACATCTGTAAAACATCTGTAAAAGTAAGGCTGTGTCCTGAATCAGACATTACACATATCTGCTGCTTATATTTAAGAAATATCACACAAGCAAGAATGATGTTGTAGTGAATATTAGCTTGGCTGTGATTCGGTCATAGTCACGAGGTCACAGTAATCACAGCTAATTACAGCTAATCGCAGGTAATCACAGCTAATCGCAGGTAATCACAGCTAATCGCAGGTAATCACAGCTAATCGCAGGTAATCATAGTTAATCACAGGTAATCACAGCTAACTGCAGGTAATCACAGCTAATCGCAGGTAATCACAGCTAACTGCAGGTAATCACAGGTAATCGCAGGTAATCACAGTTAATCGCAGGTAATCACAGCTAATTGCAGGTAATCACAGCTAATCGCAGGTAATCATAGTTAATCGCAGGTAATCACAGCTAATCGCAGGTAATCACAGCTAATCGCAGGTAATCATAGTTAATCGCAGGTAATCACAGCTAATCGCAGGTAATCATAGTTAATCGCAGGTAATCATAGTTAATCGCAGGTAATCACAGTTAATCGCAGGTAATCATAGTTAATCGCAGGTAATCACAGCTAATCGCAGGTAATCACAGCTAATCGCAGGTAATCATAGTTAATCGCAGGTAATCACAGCTAATCGCAGGTAATCGGGTAATAATGGATAATCAGGTAATCACAGATAATTACAGGTAATCAGATAATCATGGGTAATCATGGGTAATCAGGCAATCACAGGTAATCACAGGTCATAAGAGTTAAACAGGTAATCACAGGTAATGACAGGTAATTACAGAGTAATCAAGGCCTGTACTCTAAAACCACACTTTAAAACCAAAGGGCCTGCACTCTAAAATCAAAACAAACATTTGTTTGTTCCTGTCCCCAATGTCTTTTACTAATTGTTCCGATGACTCCTCCAGACGGATAATGCGTGCCTCAGCTTCCTCCAGTCCCTCCTGCATAACCATCACTTTTGCTTTCAGCTAAGAGGTCGTTTGTTTAATAGCAGAGACATCCGGTGCAACGCTCGACAGTGTGGAACTCATTTTAGTTATTTCAGCAAACAGTTTGTGAAAGTAAGCGGAAGATTCTGTCGAGTTAAGGAACTCCTCTAAACTTGCCCCATCAACCTGCTCATGTGCCAGAGTTTTCTGTGTAGACGGACAGCTAGGATTTTTAAAATATATTGATGACGCCATTTTCCTATCTTTATTTACACTTAACACTAGGTACCCTGGAGGTTTCGCAGATCCGGGTGAAGTAAGAAATACTTACAAATATGGGCTTTTCATTAATAAAAGGTTAATTTAACTCCAAGGCAGCGCCGTGACCTCTAAAGAGCAGCCGTCTTGTTCTCTGCACCCACGTGACTCCTACAGCATAATTATTAGCATTAATAGTTTGTTTATTTTTTTTTTCCAGCAATGAAAATACTTCCCAAAGAAGCCACAGCTGGATAGCATGTTGCATGTTGCCATGGTAATGCACAGGCTGACTGACAGCCTATAGTAAGTGTAGTAATTGCTTCAGTGTAATCAACTATTGCTAAAATTGGAATATTGACTAAATATCAGTGCTCTTGTCCAATAAGGTGTCACATTTAATGCAATACTGGCTCATTCGCATATTTTAAAAAATGTTAGAACATTGTGTTCGTTCTGATATGTGTAAAGAATATAATAAAATTAATAATAATAAGAAGAACAACAACATTATTATTATTATTATTATTATTATTATTGTTCTTCTTGTTGTTATTTTTATTACTTTCTTTTGGAAAAGTGAAGTTTTCCAGACCTTTTTGTTTTTTATTTTTGCATTTCCTTTCCCGTCAATATCAGTCTTTATTAATATTAATATAAATCTGAATAATTAATAGGTGAAATACAGCATCTCTTCCGCCTCCTCTAACACAGAGCTGCAGTTAGCCAGATTAGCTCTACACTCTGCACCTGTACTGAACACATCACTTCACCATGTTCGAGTGGCTAAATAATATTTTCAATAATATTAATAATAATAATGATAGAGTGTGTTAATAAACACTACATACCTTTGTGATGAGAAGAGCAGCGCAGATCAGTGCTGATAAACACCCCATGATGATGATGTCTGACTACTGCACACACACACACACACACACACACACACACACACACACACACACACACACTGATTGGCTCATACCCAGCAGTGATGACATCAGCCTCCATGCGATTGGCTCACACGCCTGTCAATCACATCACTGCCTCACGATCAGCTGTTCAGGGCCGCGAGCACAAATACTTCAAGTGCACTAAAAAGGGTCACTACATAAGTGTACTACAGGAAACATTTTGGATACAGCTCTTTCCTCTGGATGTAAGTGCACTCCATAGTGTATGAAATAAGAGTATTTGTAAAATAAATAAATAAATAAATACGTAGTGCATTATAAAGAAAAATATAACAATAAGGGCATAATAAAGAAAAATATGTAGTGTCCATAGGAAACATTTGGGACTGAAGTGCACTACATAGGGAATGGAAAATGGCCCAAAGTGACCCATAAACAACATTTGGGATTCAGCTCTCTACTAAAGAATTTTAGTGCACTACACCCTATGTAGAAAATATATATAATATACAAGTGAACTACATTTCATACTATAGTATGAAATTCTGTTTTGTATACTGTGCATGACATTCTCTAGTTCACCTACAGGGCTTCATAGCTCATACTATACACACTGCGTATGTATATAAATATAGAAGTGTACTGATTCCCTGTGTAGTGCCAATAGGTAGTCATTTACCATGTGGACTATGTCGTGCATGAAATAATGATTTATGCTCCCTGTATGGGTATGAAGTAATGATTCCTACTCCCTATATAGTACACTATATGTCCAATAATGATCAAATAAATCAAACACTTTATTCCCTATATAGTTGCAGTACATAATCTATGAGACAGTCACTCCTGTACCCTATGTAGTGCACTATATGTCCAAAACAAAATATTTGTTTTACATATACATTAGTGCACTACTTAGGTAATGACTTCTACACTTTAGTTAGTACTCTTAGTGTCCATTTAGGATACTCTCTTGTATAAGTACACCACATAGGGTGTGAAATAATGGCTTCTAAACTATTTAGTACACTACGTGTCTGGTAAGGGAGTTATTTTGGAATTAATAATTCATTCATTCATTCATTCATCGTTCATTATGCAGAAAAGTAAAATTAGCCGAAAATAGTGCACTATATAGTGAAAAGGGCGCAGTTGCATATCAGACATGTCAGATGTGAAGTTTTACTCCTGAAATCTGACCATAATCACTAAAACAAACTGATCAAGCGTGATTGCATTGCGGAGGAATGCAGCTTGCGTCATCACAACAGGCCGCAGTGACGGGGACGAGGAGGGAGGGGGGGGGGCGGGCAGAGAGGTGCGTCATCAGCGCTCGCCGCAGAGGAGTCCGGGTGACGTCAGTGTGGAAGTGGAATGCGGCGATCATAAGGAATGTAAGTAACTTTTTAATCATTTTTTGTGTGTTTTTTATTCAGTAATCTCTGCATATAAACACGCAGAGTAAGAGTTCAGATATACAGGAGAACAGGAAACACGGATTAATTACAAACAGTGTAATAAAAACGTAAAAGGTACAGATTGAGTTAGCTATAGGAGCGTGAGCAGAGTAAATCTAAAGTGTGAATGGTTCAGAGTGACAGATGGTTTGAAGAAATGTCCTGTTTTCGCTCTTTATGTGAGAAAAACAGTGAATGGTGGTCTTTAACACCACATTAGCCATTAGCTAGCGAGCTAGTGAGTTAGAGTTAAAACTTGAGTTTGAGGAAGAGATATTTCTAACAGCGTTAGTTATTATCACTGTAACATCACTGATTTAACACAGAAATATTCCGATTAAACACTGGACACTGAGGGATTTAACACCACAGACCCCACAGTGAGGGATTTAACACCACACACCCAGGGGTAAAGGATTTAACACCACACACCCCACAGTGAGGGATTTAACACCACACACCCAGGGGTAAAGGATTTAACACCACACACCCCACAGTGAGGGATTTAACACCACACACCCAGGGGTAAAGGATTTAACACCACACACCCCACAGTGAGGAATTTAACACCACACACCCAGGGGTAAAGGATTTAACACCACAGACCTCACAGTGAGGGATTTAACACCACACACCCCACGGTGAGGGATTTAACACCACAGACCTCACGGTGAGGGATTTTACACCACACACCCCACAGTGAGGGATTTAACACCACACACCCCACAGTGAGGGATTTAACACCACACACCCCACAGTGAGGGATTTAACACCACACACCCAGGGGTAAAGGATTTAACACCACACACCCCACGGTGAGGGATTTAATACCACAGACCCCACGGTGAGGGATTTAACACCACACACCCCACGGTGAGGGATTTAACACCACACACCCAGGGGTAAAGGATTTAACACCAACACCACAGTGAGGGATTTTACACCACACACCCAGGGGTAAAGGATTTAACACCAACACCACAGTGAGGGATTTTACACCACACACCCCGGGGTGAGGGATTTAACACCACAGACCCCACGGTGAGGGATTTAACACCACAGACCCCACGGTGAGGGATTTAACACCACAGACCCCACGGTGAGGGATTTAACACCACAGACCCCACGGTGAGAGATTTAACACCACACCACAGTGAGGGATTTAACACCAACACCACAGTGAGGGATTTAACACCACACACCCCAAGGTGAGGGATTTAATACCACAGACCCCACGGTGAGAGATTTAACACCACACCACAGTGAGGGATTTAACACCACAGACCCCAAGGTGAGGGATTTAATACCACAGACCCCACGGTGAGAGATTTAACACCAACACCACAGTGAGGGATTTAACACCAACACCACAGTGAGGGATTTAACACCACAGACCCCAAGGTGAGGGATTTAATACCACAGACCCCACGGTGAGGGATTTTACACCACACACCCCGGGGTGAGGGATTTAATACCACAGACCCCAAGGTGAGGGATTTAACACCCCGCCACAGTGAGGGATTTAACACCACAGACCCTGGGGTGAGGGATTTAATACCACAGACCCTGGGGTGAGGGATTTAACACCCCGCCACAGTGAGGGATTTAACACCACAGACCCTGGGGTAAAGGATTTAACACCACACACCCCACAGTGAGGGATTTAACACCACACACCCCACAGTGAGGGATTTAACACCACACACCCCACAGTGAGGGATTTAACACCACACACCCCACGGTGAGGGATTTTACACCACACACCCAGGGGTAAAGGATTTAACACCACAGACCTCACAGTGAGGGATTTAACACCACAGACCCCACAGTGAGGGATTTAACACCACACACCCCACGGTGAGGGATTTTACACCACACACCCAGGGGTAAAGGATTTAACACCACAGACCCCACGGTGAGGGATTTAACACCACAGACCCCACGGTGAGGGATTTAACACCACAGACCCCACGGTGAGGGATTTAACACCAACACCACAGTGAGGGATTTAACACCACAGACCCTGGGGTGAGGGATTTAATACCACAGACCCCAAGGTGAGGGATTTAACACCCCGCCATAGTGAGGGATTTAACACCACAGACCCCACGGTGAGAGATTTAACACCACAGACCCTGGGGTGAGGGATTTAATACCACAGACCCCACGGTGAGGGATTTAACACCACAGACCCCACGGTGAGGGATTTAACACCAACACCACAGTGAGGGATTTAACACCACAGACCCTGGGGTGAGGGATTTAATACCACAGACCCCACGGTGAGGGATTTAACACCACAGACCCCACGGTGAGGGATTTAACACCACAGACCCTGGGGTGAGGGATTTAATACCACAGACCCCACGGTGAGGGATTTAACACCACAGACCCCACGGTGAGGGATTTAATACCACAGACCCCACGGTGAGGGATTTAATACCACAGACCCCACGGTGAGGGATTTAACACCACAGACCCCACGGTGAGGGATTTAACACCAACACCACAGTGAGGGATTTAACACCACAGACCCTGGGGTGAGGGATTTAATACCACAGACCCCAAGGTGAGGGATTTAACACCCCGCCACAGTGAGGTCATTTAGGGGTAAATATTTTCACTCTGAAGAATATGTTGATTATATTATCATGGCTTCAGTACTGTCACAATAGCACATTTAATATAAACATTGTTGCTGGAAATTGTTCACAAAATTTGTGATGCGTATTGTCTACTGTAGAAATGTCTTTGAGAATTGTGATTTTTTTTTTTGATATCACCCAGACCTAGACTCCATACCTGTCTCTTTATATATCTCATCTATCTGGCAGTATGCCTGACTCTCCACCCGTCTCTCTATCTGTCTGTCTGGGTGGCTGGCTGTGTGTCTGTCAGCTTGTCTCTATGCCCATTTGTGTTTCTATCAGTCTTGCAGTCTATGTCTCAAAATATCCCTGTCTGTCTGTTTATTTTACAGCTGTACACTGTATTTAAGTTATTTATATCCTCACTCTTCCTCACTGTCTTCACTATCCTCACTGTCCTCTCTAAATTCACTTTCCTCAATATCCTCTCTAATCTCACTATCTTCACTGCCCACACTGCCCACACTGTCCCCACTAACCTCACTGTCCTCACTGTCCTTGCTATCTTCACTAACCTCATTGTCCTCACTGTCCTCACTCATTTTCTGTCCTCACTATCTTCACTAACCTACTGTCCTCGACATCCTCACTGTCCTTGACATCCTCACTGTCCTCACTCTCTTCAGCGTCCTCACTATCCGCACTCACTTTACTGTCCTCACTAACTTCACTGTCCTCACTATCCTCACTCTCTTTATTATCCTCACTAACCTCACTGACTTCACTAACCTGACTGTCCTCACTCTCTTTACTGTCCTCACTGTCCTCACTAACCTCACTGTCCTCATCGTCCTCACTTTCCACAATGTCCCCACTAACCTCACTGTCCTCACTCTCTTTACTGTCCTCACTGTCCTCACTAATCTCACCGTCCTCACTTTCCACATTAAACTCACAGTCCTCACTAACTTCACTGTCCTCACGAACCTCACTAATCTCACTGTCCTCACTAAATTCAATGTCCTCTGTGTGCGTGCACGTAGTGTGTATACAGTGTGTGTGTGTGTGTGTGTGTTCACGTAGTGTGTATACAGTGTGTGTGCGTGCACATAGTGTGTATACAGTGTGTGTATACACACTTACTATCTTACTATCCTCACTATCTTCACTGCCCTCACCGCCCTCACTGTCCTCACTTTCCACACTAGCCTCACTGTCCTCACCGACCTCACTAAGTTCGCCATCCTCACTGTCCTCACAGAAACACAGATTTACACAGAAATCTGATCACATGGCCATGTGAGTTTAATTATTTGTGTGTGTTTCAGTGTGTGAGGTCAGTAGTGAGGATCAGACGTAAGGTCAGTGAGTCATGGCTGCTTTCAGACAGGAGGATGTGGAGAAGTTCTACGAGATGGGGGAGGAGCTGGGCAGGTAAGATCCAGCCCCCCGCTACTCTGCTGTGTTCCAAATGTGCCCTTTTTCCCTAATCCCTACTGTGGAGAATCAAGTGCACTATGTAGTACACTTATATAGAACACATTAGATCATAGAGAGAGTTCATTCTGTTCTACAGGGTTCTTTAAAATTTAGAGCTCTGCACTTTTACACTGCAACTGTCAGAAAATACTAGAACACCTGAGACTCAACACTGTTACCCCAATGCGGATGCATCCCAATCCACATACCCTATTCACTATATAATGCACATATACACCATCATCAGTACACTGTGGGCATGTCCCAAACCACACTCTGTATTAACTATATACTCCACATAAACACCGCAGAAACAAAGATGGCTAATGTGAACTTGGCATTTGTTATCATTAACTAGGCGCTACAATGGAAAGCACAGTAAAAGTCAGGAGACAGTCATTAGTGATTAGCGTGTTGTGTTTGGGACACGTGAAGTGGAAAAAATGCTGCCATTTTCTATTAATCACCGTCACGTGTACGGACATGTCAGATTGTCTGCACTTTCTTTTTGTTTTCTTTAGTTTTAGCATTGCGTAAACATATAATAGCGGTAATGTTCCACGGACCTCATGGTTGCTATAGCGATACACTTGTGTGTTTGTTCTAATGGGGGTACAGGGTAAACACACACAGAGCTGAGCGAGTGATGGTGTGTTCCTTAATAAGGAAGTGGAGCTTGGTGTGCAATGACATCATCACTTCACAATGCAGCTTTACACGCAGCCCTCGAGCCACAGCGAGAACTTGATTACATTCAGCCCCAAAATGGTAGAGCTGTGTCTCAAATCACATACTGCGCACTATACACTACACTACACATTAGAGCTGTGTATTATCACGTGTGTGTGTGTGTGTGTGTGTGTGTGTGTGTACTATTCTAGATTATTTTTAAGTTTTTAGACTCTAAGCAACTTGTTATAGTTGTAGTAAGTCCCAGGTGTCTGAATTCTGTTTTCAAAGTCGGTAGTTTTTAAGATCTTTTTTTTTTTTTTTTTAAAAAAAAAAAACAAACTAATCTCTAGTTTCTAAGTCCTTTGTTTCTAGTTTGTAGATCCTTTGTTTCTTAGCTGTTATTGTTTAGGGTCTAATTTTTAAGTCCCCAGTTTCTAGGTTGTAGTTTCTAAGTCCCTACTTTCTATGTTCTAAGTTCTAAACCTCAGTAGTTTCTTAGCTCTTAGTTTCTTGGTCCTGTGCCCCTGCTTTTAGTTTCTAGTCTCTAAGTCCTTAGTCTCTGAATTCTAGTTTATAGTTTGTAAGTTTATAGTTTCTAGTTTCTACATCCTTTGTTTGTAAGTTCTTAGTTTTTCAGGTCTCATTCTAAATCCCCACTTTTTTCAGTATTTTTATGTGTATGTATGTATGTATGTATGTGTGTGTGTGTGTGTGTGTGTGTGTGTGTGTGTGTGTGTATATATATATATATATATATCAAACTACTGAGCGGATATGGGGGTTTTACTGTATATGTGCTAGTTTTGAGTTCCTAAAGCTTTTAATTTCTTGTTCCTATGCCCCATTTTTTTATTTCCTACCTCCTAGGTTTCTAGTTTGCAGCTTCTTAACAACAACATTTAACAAGTACAAACAAACATCAACAGGTTACAACACATTACAAATAAATACAACCAGCATCAAACAACATCCCTTTTACAACGACAGAATCACTGCCATAGATGTAAAATGACAACTGTGATATCACAAAAAAATTATTTAACAGAGCTATACTGGAAATAATGCTATAAATAATGCACCAAATAGTCTACTGTGTTACTATTAGAAGTGTATATAAATAGTATGCATCGTGTCTAGTACGTAGTGCAGGTATGCAGTGTGGGATGTAGCTACTGAAGGTTCCCAGTCGTCGTAATAATTGTGGACGCTTTATTGCACTGAACTAATTTAGGTCTAACAGTATCACTAATGGGTTTGTTAATTTAATTAGGTAAATGTTGTCTGTAGAGGTGTTATAACAGTTTATTTATACTGGTAATTTATATGCAGTTGGTTTTCAGTACACAGTTGTCTCAGAGTATAAAATTTTGGTGTGCGTGTGTGTGTGTGTTAGCGGGCAGTTTGCTATCGTGCGTAAGTGCCGTGAGAAGAGCACAGGCGTGGAGTACGCCGCCAAGTTCATCAAGAAGCGGCGTTTATCATCGAGCAGACGAGGAGTGAGCCGTGAGGAGATCGAGCGTGAGGTGAATATCCTGCGGGAGATCCAGCACAGCAACATAATCACACTGCACGACATCTTCGAGAACAAGACAGACGTCATCCTCATCCTCGAGCTGGTGTCTGGCGGAGAGCTCTTCGACTTCCTGGCTGAGAAAGAGTCTCTGAGTGAGGAGGAGGCCACACAGTTCCTCAAGCAGATCCTGGATGGGGTGCACTACCTGCACTCCAAACACATCGCCCACTTCGACCTCAAGGTCCACAGACAAAACTAGATTAAAAATACAAATAAACCATGTTTAAATAAAAACAAGTGATTAAACAATAAAAATAATAAATTGTCCAAACCTTAACAATAAAAAATTAATTTCAGGAAATAAGTTAATTAAGATTGAGTGCCTTGCTAGCTTTGCTAAAAGTATTCCATTTCAGTAACTAGGAATGAGAAAAGGGTTTATTTATCGTGAAAGCAAGAAAAACACTACATAAATAAAATAGAGTACAGTTATAAATATAACTTTATATACAGGGTGTTTCAGCATCATAGGAGAAAAACTAAAAATGCAAAACAAAAGTTTGTATTTACAGAACTTATTCAGAACATCCACCATTTTTCTCAATACACAAATTCCTGTGAGTGGAATTATTATTATTATTATTATTATTATTATTATTATTATTATTATTATTATTATTATTATTATTAATATTAACTTGTGTAGCTGCATGTTAATTTTTTCTTTAGCATATGAAAGTCAAAATATAAGCACCTGCTAGTTAAGGAGTTAGCAAAGCTAACTGGCTGAGAATTTGTTAGTCTTTAGGTGGAACTCATTAAGCATTTTCATGTAGCTAGAGCCCTTAGCAACTTCAGAGTCTTAAACTGATTATAAGGAGACATTTATTAATAGTTGTGATAATTCTTTTAGGAGTTTTGAAAGTCTTTGCTAGCAGGTTAGCAGTGCTTTAAAACCTAAAACAAACATCTGGTTACATCTATCATCTAAAACACAGTATTTACACAATACTGTGTTTTAGATGATAGATGTAACCAGATGTCTGTTTTAGGTTTTGTGATTGAACAGTGATTGAACTTTGTTGAACATTGTGTTTTATAGCCGGAGAACATCATGCTGCTGGATAAAAACGTTCCCAATCCCAGAATCAAGCTGATTGACTTCGGCATTGCACACCAGATAAAAGAAGGAAATGAGTTCAAAAATATCTTTGGAACACCAGAGTTTGTTGGTAGGACTTCCGTTTTTTTTTATATATAATATATATATTTTGCATTTATTTATTTTTTTTAGATTTGAAGTGTTGATTTCTTCATTATTTTTATGAACAGCTCCAGAGATTGTGAATTATGAACCTCTCGGCCTGGAGGCAGACATGTGGTCAGTGGAATCTCTCTCAGGATAAAATATCTGTGATTTTTGATTTCAGTAATAATTATTGTTTGTGTTTTGGTTTGTGTTTTTCCCTGCAGGAGCATCGGTGTTATCACATATATTTTGTAAGTCTCATTATTGTTTATCTTTCTGCACTTAACAGTGTGACAACATACTGCAATGTTCTAAAATTATGATACTGTTAAAGACTAAGTGTGTAACAGCGTGTCGTTATTGATACACCATGATGATTTAAAGTATTTTTAACATCACGCTACACACAGGAAGTTCAACACTTCAGTAGAGAAATATACAGTACTGTGCTAAAGTCTTAGGGACAGAAAAGAAAAGAAATGCTGTAGAGCAACAATGCCTTCAAAAATAATGAAATGTTTCTACATTAAAAAAAAAAAAAACCAGCAGCCTTCATTATGTTTTTATCTGAAAAGTGTCTCTTATGTAATCTGCTGCTTTCTTTACTGACATACAAACATTTTTCTGTAACATTTAATTTTGTAGTGGAAAACTAATATTTGGAATCTGAAATGTTTTTGTACTGAATCAATAATGAATGTAGAAGTCATAAAATAAAAATCTATAACAAAGTTCGTACTAAAGAAAAATATAGGGTGCATAAGACTTTTGCATAGTACTGTATAACCAGTATCGTGGTGTGTTGTGATAATTAAATAATTAAAACCTTATTTTGTGTTTAACGTCATGTTTAAAAACAGGAACTTATGTTTAAGAACAGAATCCGTGATACTCTACTGGAATACAGCGGGAATGTGTTCTATATCGCTCCACCACTAGCTGGGCGTTGTTCGATAATGAGCCGTGTGTGTGTGTGTGTGTGTGTGTGTGTGTGTGTGTGTGTGTGTGTGTGTGTGTGTGTGTGTGTGTGCGCGCGTGTGCAGGTTGAGTGGAGCTTCTCCTTTTCTTGGCGAGACCAAACAGGAAACACTGACCAACATCTCAGCTGTGAATTATGACTTTGATGAGGAGTATTTCAGCAACACCAGTGAACTCGCTAAAGACTTCATACGAAGACTTCTGGTTAAAGATCCAAAGTGAGTCTCTCTCTCTCTCACACACACCCTCTGTACACAACTGTAAGCTAATGTAGCTAACAAATATTAGAAGCATATAGGCTCCAGTTTAGCATGATGATGTTTTTTTTTTCTCTCTTTCAGGAAGAGGATGACGATTCAGGACAGTCTGGAACATCCATGGATCAAGGTGTGTACTCCTCTCTCTCTCTCTCTCTCTCTCTCTCTCTCTCTCTCCCCCCTCTCTGTTAATGTTATTGGATATGTCCGGTATGGTGCAATAAACGCACGTTATTGTGTTGCGCCCCCTGCAGGTGATAAAGCGGCGTAATGTGCGTCAGGAGGATAACGGTGGACGTCGTGGTGAGCGGCGGCGTCTGAAGACGACTCGTCTGAAAGAGTACACCATCAAGTCCCATTCCAGCATGCCTCCCAACAACACCTACGTCAACTTCGAGCGTTTCTCCCGTGTGCTGGAGGAGATCACCGCCACCGAGGACGCTCTGCACCAGCTCGAGCGGAACCGCCGCGCCTGCCGTGATGACGTCACCGCCCTACTGTCCATCTTTGAGGAGAAAGAAAGCTGGTACAAGGAGGAGAACGAGAGCATTGGCACTGAGCTGACCCGCATCCGGTCAGAGCTGCAGCGCACTCAGAGCCAGCGCCGCCACAACCAGGAGGAAGCGCGCAATACCACGCTCGCCGCTAACGCCCTCAAACGCAAGTTTACACGCCTCGAGGGGAAGTACGACGTGCTGGCTGAGCAAGTGGCCTCCGAAGTGCGCTGGGTCGAGGAGTTGGTACGCTCCATCGCCATCAACAATGGTGAAGTGCACAGCACCGGCCTGGCATGAATGGGATCAAAAGTCCGAGTCCCCTGTCGTTAGATGTACTGGGCTGCGTCCCAAATCTCACACTACTGTACTAGATGATAGCAGCTCAGACTAATGCATCATGAAAGATAGTGTGCGGTTTGGGACACACCCAGTGCTAAATGCTTGGTAGAAAATTGGCTAAATGTGCTGATATGAAAGGTTGATATATAGTACATTTTAAACAATTTATCATGGTTTACGATATATTGCAATATTGTAACATCTAGGGAAAAAAAAACTCACTCTTGTCTGATAAACAGAATTATGGGATTGACTTCAATCATGACGGATATTTTGAGATGTTTACAGTAACATGATATGATACTGGCTGCTGAATGTTACATTATACATGCACATTCTATAATATTACTATATTTTATATATATCATCAGCATGTCAGTATCAGGTGTGAAGAAGTGCAGGCTCTATTGTTTATTTCTCTTTTTTGTGTCTCTGAATCTAAATTGTCAGGTGTACAGAGTGTTATGAGGTGTCCTAAAGATGTGTTAGTGCTGTGTAATGTTTATAACCTCAGTGAAATTTTCACTGTGTGCTCAGCCGCAGGTTGAAAAATCTCGTAATACAACTAAGATAATAAACAAATCTCATGTAGAGTTAGAAATCTGCGCCTTGACTGCACATTATAGCATGAGTGTGTTAGCATGTTCTGTAGGGTTTGTTTCTAGAAGTGAGCAGAATTCCAGACTGCGAGTGTAAAACTGTGCTTTCTGCATGCTGGATTGATTCATATAAGGTGCTAAAATGGTGCTAGTAAATTAATCTGAAGAATGTGGACTCAGAGTTTTGGGCAGTGTGTGTGTTTTAGCGCTGGAGTGCATCGATTTAAAAACACACCAGATATAACCTCTTAACCACAGATTATTTATTTTTGTTCGCTTTACATCTCAGTGGATTTGGAGTTTTATGCTTTGCTTTGAGATGAAGCACCATGTTGCCTATGCAATACTTAATTTTAATTTTTTAATATTTTAAACTTAACCTTGACGTTCTTAACATAGGGTATTTTCCAGTGCTTTGCTGTACATCATTGTATCTTAAAGTCTGGAAAATACAGTAAATGTACATGTAACGACTCTATAGTGTAAGAGTCTATTTTCCTATTCATAGCACTGTCTTGTCATTCCAGTTTTGCATGACATTCCATATAGCAGCCGACACTGTACGTTAAAATGCTGTTTAAAAGTTTAAAAGTTATTTTTTTTTGCGATCTGTACACTACTTTTTGTTCTGTTATTTTCAGTCAACATTAAAAATAAACCAAGTAAACACTTTTCTTTCCTTGTGTCATTTTTATAATCATGAACACGCTTTAATTTCACAATATTGTGATCAGTCCACTGATTCGGATCCGTCCCACTTTGCACCCTTACATACTGTTTATGTTATAAACACTTTTCTGTAGATGGTGATGATCTACGTTTCCAACAATGTTCCCAGCGTGGAGGTCGAAGTGGTGCAGAATAAACAGCTGCTCTCTCAGTTTACTTCACCTGCAGATAAACATTTAGTTAGTTGCGCCACTTTTGGTGCTACTGTTGACTCTAAAAGCGTAAACTCGAGGTGTGCCTGTGTGTGTGTGTGTTTTAATTTCTTTACAGGGTGTTTGTATTCATCTCTTTATAGGGACCCCATTCTGCTCACATACCTACATCACCGAGACAGAAGAGGCATTGTGGCCACAAAAGCAAGGTGCCTGCAGTTGATCTGAAGTGCTACATCACTGCTACATTTGAACTGCTAAAAATTTTAACAGTTTTTGGAATAACAGCATTTCTGAAAACGAAATGTGCAGCAATTTGCATCTGTGATAATTTCTAAACTCTTTTAAACAGTTTGGCAGCATTTGATTTATGTGCACCCTTTTTGTAGCCTTGATCGTGCTGTAGTGTTTTATTGTACTTTGATGTCCGATCCTGTTATCATATATATTACATACAATGCTTTGATCATTCCACAGTTTATGCAGTTATAATGTCTGCTGTGTAGCTGAAACTCTACACAGCACTCGATCTCGGTAAGGAACACAAAAGACACAATGAGGACACAATTCTCAGTCCCCACGAATTAGAAGCCATCATGCTTATTTTGATTTAAGAAAGTAAAAAACAATTTTGAGTGTGTGTGTGCGTCATGGTTTCCCTCAAATACAGTAAAATGTGATGCAAAACTTGGATGAGGACCAGAAGAAAGTCCTTGTGTTTAACACTGAATTTATGAGGACATTTTGGTCCCTACATGAACAGCACTATAACTGGTGTATGACAGGTTTGTATTTATAATTTGCCTGGGAAACACATCTAAGATAGAGCAGGGACAAAATAAGTCCCGGTCCCCATTACACAGCCACATACAATTACAGCACAATAATTAATTTTGTACAGTGAATATCTACTTAGTGTGGGTTTGAAAATGGAAAATAAACCCAAACCTCAGGACCAGCAAAAACATCCTAAATGTTCAAATAATTGTATGAAAATTCAAGGACAACAATAACAACCTCATGTCTCCATAAGCACTTTATGTGTGTATGCATATGTTTGCTTTTGAAGAGAAGAAAGACTTGAATTGTTGAATGTGATGAAAAGGTAAGTAACCTGAGGACTTCCAAAAAGACCTGAAAAGTCAAATAACCTCAAGTCAGTGCTTATATTCAGTTCCCACTAGTACAGGAGTAGGAGTCTGTGTGTGTGCGTGTGTGTGTGTGTGTGAAAGTCAGAGAAAATGTATAATAAGTGCAGACGGTCTACAAACAGCCTGTAAAGAAATACAAACTGGAATATAAACACCCTGTAAAGAAACGGTCATCATTCCGTCAGTGTGCTGCTGGTCCCCATAACAACAGCACTACATGAATGTGTGTGTATGTTTGAAGAGCAGTAGGAAAGTCTGGCTTGTTCTTGATGACATCACCACTGGGCACTGCCCCCTACACTGTTTTCTTTACTAAAAGAGCCCTCACACACACTGTGGTGGTGATGGCGCGCTCACGGTCATCGGGCGGAGGTGGTGGAGGTGTGTGTAGCTGGCTGGCGGCGGTGCTGGCGCTCTGGTCCATGGTGTCGGTGGTGGTGATCGTGGTGTGGGCTACGTGGGCCCCCCGGGCGGGTGCAGGGCGGTGTGAGGCTCGGCGGCGCGCCCTGCAGGAGAACACGGAGGGGGCGAGAGTGGTGTGGGAGAGAGAGAGACAGACATCCGAGAGAGAGAGAGCACTCAGCACTGACACACAGACACGACTGCAGCGAGAGATACACAGCATCACACACACCATCACACACACCAACCAGATGCTCACACACCACCTGCACACCCAGGTCAGTGTCTCTGTGAGTGCGTGTGTGCATGTTTGTACATTGTGTACTGTTTGTATTTGTGTGTAACAGCGTGCGTGTGAGTTGTGTACTTGTGTGTAATGTATCAGTGTGTGTGTGTGTGTGTGTGTGTGTGTGTGTGTGTGTGTGTGTGTGTGTGTACTAGTGTGTGTAATGTATCAGTGTGTGTAGTTGTGTGTAACAGTGTGCATGTGTGAGTAGTATATCAGTATGTGTGTAGTAGTGTGTGTAGTAGTGTATCAGCGCTTATGTGTTGTTTAGTAGTGTGTGTAGTTGTGTGTATTTTGTAGTAGTGTGTATACTGTAGCTATGTGTGTGTGGGTGCAGTTGTGTGTTTAGTGTAACTGTGTGTGTGTTGTGTTAGTGCAGGCTGTGTTGAGGGAGAATCTCACAGCTCTACAGAATGAGGTGCAGCAGTACGAGCATGCGGTGGCTAAACTCACCACTGAACACACACACTGCACAGGTACACACACAGGGATAAGAACACATGCTCTGTGTGTGTGTGTGTGTGTGTGTGTGTGTGTGTGTGTGTGGGCGTGGGTGTATTTGGACTCAGATGGAATGAGCAGATAATGAACACACATTTCCATATTAGAGCTGGAACTTGCTGATGATGTCACTAGACAGAGAGGTCACATGATCCCGCTTCGTACTGTGCTCTGCTCTCAGAAACACTGGCTCAGGAATGTAAATGTACAAAAACAAATTTCCCAAAACAGTGTGGATGTGCTTTTCCAAAACCTCACTGAAGTCATGATGGTGCACTTAATAAATTTATAAATATTTATTAAATAATTTAACATACAAATAAATAAATATGCAAACAAACAAACAAATAAATGTCAAATACATTATTTAATTAAAAAAAACAAGCACATTTACTAATTAATAAATTACAGTATAGCACTTTTCATTTTATCATACTGATCATTACTGCATACTTTGATATTTTTATTATTATTATTATTATTATTATTATTATGCATATGTTTGGTTGTTTTTATTCATTTTTTATTTACTTATTTATGATAATGTATTGTTTACTGCTCAGAGCTGATTGAGGAGTTGCAGGTGAACTTATCACGTGAACGGCATCAACTGGACTCGTGTTCGTCTCTCTGTGACGCTGCGAGGAGTCGATACGCCGCCGTCGAGAGTCAGAGAAAAGCCTGTGAAATACACACCAAATACCTGCACACACAACTGTTAGCACACACACACACACAAACACAAACACACACAGTGTAGTAACTAGCTGACTTGCTAGATGTCCACAATACCTACTCTATTAGCTACACAGCACCACAACTTCTTTCTTTGCTGGCTAGATAACACCATAACTCCTCTGTTTCTAGCTACTTTTGCACAAATAATTTATAGTTGGTCCAATCAGAATAAATAAAGGTTATGTAAAGGTTTCCTGTGTGTGTGTTTTTGTTTGTTTTGCAGTGAGAAGTGTGAACTCAGAGTGTGATGCTCAGCTGAAGAAACCCAGCAAGACCTTCTGCTTTGATCACTTCCCCTGCGCAATACCTAGCATCTGTTTATCAGTTATTTTCTCTTCTTCACTACATTACTGTGGATTGTTGAGCTTTGAAACACAATACAACCAATTCAACATGTGATTATTTGTACACTGCACAATGATTATGAAGTTTTCTCATATTAAAGCACCACTGCTGATGTTTGAGCTTTAAGATTTTATTCTGTTTCTGAGAACTAGAATTAAGGGTAATAAAATAAACATTTAATGTGTGATATAATAAATGGTGTGAGAAATATGCTTTTATGCTTTTTAAGTCTATTAAAATTAAATATGCTTTTTAAGTCTATTAAACACAAATATGCAAATATGTAAATATGTCTGTAAAGAATTAGCCTAGAGGTGTGCAAACTTTTTTTGCAGCCAGGGACCCTTTACATCGTGAAAATTAAAAAATAATAATAAAATCACACACCCCCATATTATGGCAGAGCAGATTAATTTTTCAAATATAATACAACATTAATAAATATTATTCACACTATGCAAATTCATGTGTATTATTATATTTATTTTTGATCCATATAACGTCCATTATCTTTTTTTCACGTGGATAATGGATAACGATGAGATTTTTATGTGTGCAACTTGACATTTATACCTTGGGGCACTGAGATAAAATTTTTTACATTTTTTTCCCCAAGGATGAAAATTTATTTGCATTTACACTGTCAATATGTTTTGAGATAAAATTCTGTTATTAAAGTGAATGTTTTCTAGTCAGACCAAAGGTAGTTTCTCCTGCTGTATCATTGTGCATGATGTTTATTTTATATATTAGATTTTGCTGATTTTTATAAAGGGTGTTAATAATTCTGTTAAGAAGAAAGGGAGACATTATTAGACATAGTTGTAAATGAACGGTGTCCCAGCAAACACAGAATGTTCCCTTAATGTTAGCATATAGTTCCCATTTGGTTATTTTTTTGGGAACCAAATAATAATGTTCTAGGAACGTTCTCTGTAGGTTCTTTTTTTTTTGTAGGGAGGTTTTTGTGTGATAAGCTAATGAGAACTTATACAGAATGTTCTATAGTGGTTTTATTTTTAAAACCATTAGGGAGTTTCTGATAAGGAAATCAGCATGAACAGTACAATGTATGTGATTTGCGGTCAAAATGCATTAATGACAGCTTCACATTAAAAATCCAACCATTCACAGCTGAAAATAAACCAATTTATATGATTTTGATGTACACACATATACACACAGTCCTCCACAGAAATCCAACCGCTTTTACTTTCAAATGGCATTCACAAGTCTGTTTAAGCACATTATCAACATCACACACAGATATCACCTGACAAATGTTTGTTACCCACATCTGCTGAATCATGTTGTGCTTAATCAGTATTTATTTACACTTGACATTTTTACAGTGCGCAGTTATAAATCTTGTCATCTGATAATTGTAACATGAGTGGGATCAGTTGTAAGACTGTACGTTTAGTACCAAATACTACCCTGTCTCTGAAGGGAACAGTGGGGACCAAACACTGCATAATACCCATCTGTACTATATGCTGTAAGGGCACTGACAGTGATATGACACTATGAAAATCTGGATGACATAATAGTGATCAAACTGTTACATCACATGAACGGAGTGGCAAAACACTCCTGTACTCGGCTTACTGGAGAAGATGATAGGCAGTCGGTAAGACACTAAATAAATATGCAACGGTAAACAATGAAAAATCTTCGTAAGCATTGTTGGGCCGTAATCTTTTGGGAAAGGGAAAAAATAACACTACTTCAGTTATACAACTGGGCAAAGAGTTTTATTAAAACAGGAACAAATGGAAAAACTAACAGTAAAATGTAACTTAGGTTGCTTTTTTCATTCTTTGTTAAATTTGCAGATGAGGGTGATCAGAAGTTGAAAAATTTATTAGTTTTTACAGTTACCATTTATTTTTTATGATAGTGTTCTTGCACATTTTTTTCTACGAAAATGTTTTCCTTTTTTTTTTTTTTTTAAACAAATGATTCATGGCTTATGTTATTTTATGTAAACAATTAAACAGTGGATCAACAAAACCATGGACTGTACGCCGATTATTTATATACACTGATTGTTTTATGTATGATTAATGATGTGTGAATGTATGAATATGTAAAATAAATGATGAAAATTGAGGTTAAGGGAACGTTAGTGGAACGTTAAGAGAACGTTAGGGGAACGTTCTGCAAACCTAAAAACAACGTTCTGTTTCAGTAAAGAAAACTTTCCTGGCCAACCAAAAACAAACCTTAAAAATGTATTTTCTGGGAACGGTCTGGGAACCAAAAATTGTTATCTAGGATGTATCAAATTTCACAGCCATTTACTAAAATGTAAAAGCTGTAGTTGAATTGATCACAATATTAGCTGAGACACACACAGTTTGATTAAGCTGTTTAGCTGTTTAGCTAAACCGAACCTAGCCGTGCTAATTATTAGATTTTTAATCAGGCGAAGCGCGCGGGTACTAAAGGGGTCCTTTTGAACATTGAAACCACACCGGAAGTGTGAGAGTGAATGCACAGAGAGAGAGAGAGTAAACACTTCAAATATAAACAGTACGTATCTGTTTTGTTATTACGTAAATTGTCGTGGAATTATATTATATTTGATAAAGCAGTGATGCAGGTAAGAGACTTATTTTTAACAACACGAATGCTCTTCTTCGTGCTGTTGTTGCTGTCGAAGTAGTTAGTTAGCCTCACAGCTAAAGGTAAGGGTTAGCTTGCTGTCAGTGCTTAGCCGAATACTGATTTAAATGTGTTGTAAAATATGAAATCGAGCTTTGTGGTTTGTGATCTCGTGTGATTTTAAATAATAACTGCGCAATGTATGTGCGGAAAATATCCTGCTGTTCTGCATGTTGAGAGTTTAGTTACCTTAAAAAAAATCTTACTGGCTAATTATGATGAATTTAACATTTAACACTCGACTTTATTACACGCTAAAGTCCACAGTGTGTTTCACATCCGTGTCCTGTCTTTAGCTAAACTTGTTCTGGGAGCACACCATAAAAACCAAACCACTTACTGACTACTAAATTGTGGACTACTAACTAGAGCCCCCTTAAAGAGAAAGACAGGCCGTTTAGATTTGTTGTATAGCCTGTGGGTCGTGAATGTTTAAAGGTGCAGTACGTATGTGGCTACTTTCTTCATTTCAGGTAGTGTACGTTTTTCAGACCCTGAAACAAGCTCCGCCCCCAGTCAGAACACAGCTCCACCTATTTTCTCTAAAAGTAAACTCCGTTTTGATTTCCGCTTTGAACAGAATGATGTTCCTGGGAAAAAGTCGAGACATGTCAACATGAGCTCCTCAGAAAAATACTGCCGTAACGCACGACGCCAAAAAATCCCAAAACGGCACACTCCTGTTTCACCGGAGACGAACGCTGATCCTCCCTCCAAGTCACACACTGTCCCTTCTGCAGGAGCTAAGAAGAAAACAAGAGGAAAAGCAGCGAGAGCTGTCGCACAGCATCCTGACACCGAGCCCTCACCTGTCTCACCCCTCTCACCTGTCTCACACACACCCACACTTCAAACACCAGCAACAAATGGACATTTGCCTCAAAAAACCGCCACGTGTTCCCTGAAAAATGGTCCTAAAGGAAGGAAAAAGAAGACTGAGAAGAGAGATAGAAGAGAGACTGATGAGAGATCAGATCTTTATCCTGATTCTGATCTGACACAGACTGAGCAGCAAAAAGCCAAAAAACCACCAGCACCACACGCTCAGCGATCGAAAAGGGCTGCTAAAGAAACCTCCACACACGCTACACTATTATGTCCGAGCTCTCAGCAGGACACGCCCATCTCCACGCCCAAATCTGATTCAGGGGTGAAAACGCCGAGGCGACAGCGAGGGTCCCGACCCAATTCCCGTCTCAGCTCCACTCCACAGTGCAGCAGGACGCCGCTGACTGAGCCGGAGATCAGCCCCGTGATGGTATCAGTTCATTTAAGCTCTATTACAGTTCCTGATATTCTAATTATTAATAATTCATTCTTCCAGTGAGCCGAATCGCTCTCCACTGTATCCTCCACCTTTCTCGTTTTTAATGGTTGATGTTTTTTTTTTTTCCCCCAAGCAGAAAACGTTGCCAAAAAAGAGACTTCGATCTCAGAATCCTGAAGCTCAGCAAAAGAGGAGGACGAGGAAGAAGGCGGAACAGGAAGTGCGCGACACGCCTCCAGTCAAACGTCAAAGAAAGAAGAGATTGGCAAAGGCGGAGCTTCCCCACAACCAGCGAATCAGAACGCGCTTTGTGCTGCAGGATTCTGAGCATCATGAGCCAGGTACTGAAGTGTTTTGTTTTCCATCTGCCAATGGGTACAATTCATTTTTATTAAAGAACGACATGTCGTACTTTTATCCTTTTAGAGTTACATTTGATGTTGTGAAACAATGGTGAAATCGGTTATAAACAGTCTCCAGTGTCAGCTGGAGACCCTCACCAGACTCTCTCTCTTTCTCTCTAATGACAAAAAAAACGTAGCTTTGTCTTGAAGATGTTAGAAAAGTTAAGGTTACAGCTTTACCTCTGACTGTTACAAAGTGCTGACACTGGAGACTCCTTCCATAAATGTTACATAAATTACAGCAAACGCCACCATATCAACGACTACACGCTGTGTGTATGATGAGCGAGACAGCGCTCGGTGTGATGAATGTTATGGGATGTGGTGTAATGTGTTCCAGAAGAGACGCTCTCCTCCTCAGACCTGTCCATCGAGCTGAGTGTACAGGAGGACAAGCTTTCTCTCACACACGCTCTCTCCCTGGAGGACGAGGAGGATGAGGAGGACGAGGAGGACGAAGAGCTGCCGAGTTTCTTACAGCAGATCAGCCAGAGTGAGTCTGTACACACGTACACACGTACACACACACACACACACACACACACACACAGTGTACACACACACACACACACACACACACACACACACACACAGTGTACACACACACACACACACACACACACACAGTGTACACACACACACACACACACAGTGTACACACACACACACACACACACACACAGTGTACACACACACACACACACACACACACAGTGTACACACACACACACACACACAGTGTACACACACACAGTGTACACACACACAGTGTACACACACACA